>NC_044499.1:44963314-45263314 GCF_902362185.1 Chanos chanos | reverse complement strand
ATGTAATGTGTCAGTTATGTCTGCTGTCTTACGATTCAGGTTCCGCCTTACGTAAATGTGTGCTACCCAGCGCTTCCGCGGTTTCACAGTAACTGTAGTGTGTTACGAGAACTGGACCGATACGCTATGTACCCGTGCTGGACTGACTGTTCTTTTCATGCGTTGCAGTTGGGCTGTAGACACATTGGCCGTAGCAATGAGTTAATATAGCGCAGCTGCAGGAACATGTTTGAAATATGAGTTAACTTTGTAGAACATGTTTTTTTTTTTTTTTTTAAATGACAAAGTCCACTGAAGTCCTGAAAGTGTTCTTTTACTTTGTGGCCTGTAAGTCATTTTTTTTTACCACCTCAGTGTTAGTTAGAGCTTCAGAAAGCAGGTGTCTGTTGTCGCATGTCACGTACTGTTTCACCCTCCTAGTCTGTATTGCCACACTCATTCTCTTCATTCTTCTTCTTCTTCTTCTTCTTCTTCTTCTTCTTCTCCTTCTTCTGAATCTTTGTCTTTTTCTTCTTTTTTATCATCTTCTTCTTCTTCCTTTCCACCACTGATTGCTCTCTTTGTAATTGCAGCCATATGTCTCGGGGAATCGTAGACAATGTAGCCATTGACTGCCATATTGGTGTACCGGCCTGTCAAATGGTATCTTTGTGCAATTTTGCCTCCAGAAATGATGTGTGGGTTGACAGTTATGCTTTGAATTGCATTTCCCAGAAAGTATTATTATTCAGACAGGTAATACGGAATTCTCAGCTGTTTTGTGTTATATGTGTGTGAGTAAGAGCAGATTCTGAGGACTATGCTAGCTTTTCAATGTATGTCCTGTCCGGCACCAAAAAAAAAAAAAAAAAAACGTACCCGACTTTCCTGCTTCCTCATGACCCCTCCCTCACCCTCCCACTCCCTCCTTCTGTCTTCTCATAGTTTTAAATCACACACAATGCCCTTTACTTTCCATGTCCTGCAGGCCCCAGCCTGAGCGAGCCTTGTGATCTTTACATGCTTGTCAGCTGTTTCGTTTGTTGTCGCTGCACACAAGTATCACGACTTTCTCACTCTATTTTTCTGTTTCCTTTTCTTTTTCTTTTTCTTTTTTTAAAGCGAGCGCTGTCCATTTAACTCAAAGTCAAAACCTTAAAGCCATTCCATGTTGCGCGCGCAGTTGTTTTTCGATTCTGACGGGTGTGATGCGTTTTGACAGGAGTATGAGGCCAAGACGGGAAAAGTTACGCAGCTCCCCTCTCAGTCCACTCAGGGACGGCGAAAAAATCTGGACTTTGAACCGCTGTCCACCACAGCCCTTATTTTGGAGGACCGCCCAGCGTGAGTGTCTCTGTCTTTCACCCTAGCCACTTCACTCACACAACAGGGCTGCAATTAAAAAAAAGACTATTGTATGTCTCTTAATCTGACTCAGGAGCCAACCTTTATTAAATTATATTGTTTTATAGTATTTTGTAGTGTAGCGTAATGTGGTTTAGTGTGGTGCAGCACAGTATAGCTTATTACATGTTGTGTCGTTTATTTATTTGGTCCTTGTTAATGAATGGATGGGAAGCTGGCCTGGATAGTAATGGATAGAAAAAAAAAAAAACTGGCTGGTTTTCAGTGGAGCACACTAGCCTTCAGGCTGTCGAATCAAGGACAGACGCTCATTAAGGAAACTTGGTGTGCTATTGCCAAGCCTCCTCCCAACAAGTGTTTAAGCATGTGATCTTCTCTGCGAATGTGCTTAGGATAGGTGTGTCACACAGTGTGTGCTGGGTCTGTTAAGTTTAGCATACCCTGAGGTGTTTGCTTCATGTCTATGAATAAAGTTTAACAGAACTCAGTGGTGTTGTTTTTCACTTTACGGGTCACTTCGGCTACCTCAGGCTGTCTGTCTCCTCCAAGGCCTGCAAATGCTTATTAAGAATGAATGATCAATGAAATTTGAGCCAGAACAGTGAGACACACACACACACACACACACACACACACAGTCTTGTATGAATTCACAAAAACAAAGTTAAATGTCTCACAGATTTAGTTAGAAACGTTTGTTCATGATGGGCATTACATGACGTGGTTTTTCATATTTAAAAATCAGATCGAGGATAATAGTTGTCATGACTACTAAGAGTGTTTACCTCCTCCTCAGGAACCTTCCTGCCAAGTCAGAGGAGGAGGCCCAGCGCCACCGCCAGGAGTATGACGAAATGGTCGCTGAGGCCAAGAAGAGAGGTACTGTACAGTTTGTCATTGTGTGTCTTATCGGCTTTGACGAAGATACGATTCTTTGGCAGTTCTATTTTCCTTGATTTGTGTCAGGAGGAACTTTTTCTCTGTGGGCTCTGTGCTTTTCTTTTATTTGTTTTTAGTTACTCAGTACCTTGCTGTGGGAATGTGTTCAGCACAAGGAAAAAACTTTTGCACACTGTGATGTAAACCTGGAACAAAAGAAATAGGTTTTCATGGTTAGTGTGGGTTTCGTTGGTGGTACGCGTGTGCTCCAAAAATGGGAATCTCTTGGTCTTCCTCAAAAATGAATCGGACAAGAAAATAAAAGTTTCTTTGGATATCATTGTAGAAACTCATTTTAAAGAAACGGAGCGAGTCTTGTAACAGCCAGAGGCATCGTGGCCATTTGGTTCGTTTAAAAAGTAAAGTGTTTTTCGAGGGAGTTGTTTAAATTTGATTTCCTCTTCCTTGAATGCAGGCCAAGGACGGCTCAAAAAGCTGACGTGCCCCATGTGCGCCCGTCGTCATAGCGACAGTGGGAAAATGTTTGACTTTATAAAGGATGCGTCCATTACGTTAGGCAGGGGGATTTTAACCTGACGTGATTAATGCAAAGAATCTCTCTGGGTACAGAACTGAAAGAGGCTCAGAAGAAGAAGAGGCAGATGAAGGAGAGGTTTAAACAAGAGGAAAGCATCGCAAATGCCATGGTGATCTGGAATAACGAGATCCTTCCAAACTGGGAGAGCATGTGAGTATCCCTGATCCATTAGCAGGATGACATGAAGTGAGTTTAATTAAAACAGCCAGCCCATAAAGATGTAACGATCAAACATTTCTCCTCTTTTTTCTGGGGTTAGGCGTGGCACCCGAAAGGTTCGAGAGCTGTGGTGGCAAGGCCTTCCTCCCAATGTTCGGGGAAAAGTCTGGAGCCTGGCCATCGGAAATGAGCTTAACATTACTCCCGGTAAGGGTTTTTTTCCCCTTTTGAAATGCAATTCAAGGCATCACATTATCTGTCCGAAGACTTTTTTGACACGTAAATTTGAGCAACAAAGTACCAGTGTTTTGGCAGAGTAGACTGCTACTGCTAAAGCAGCTGACTTGCCTTATGACAAGGAAGAACGCTGCACAGTCCAGTGAATTCTGGACGACACCAAAGAGAAATATTTGAGGTTTCCTTTTTAAAAAATACTGGCTTTAAGAAATGTGCTGAGTAGAATGCCTGGGATGACAGGCTAATCTTGCAAGAAGGCAGGAAGTAACTTTGTGGTTTATAGAGAAGAAAAAAAATCTTGGGGGGGAAAAAAAAAAAAGTTGTGAATTGCTGGTTTCCCTCAAAGAAAGACTCTGTGCTTCCACTCTTTCCCTCATCAGAGCTGTACGAGATCTTTCTCTCCAGAGCCAAGGAACGGTGGAGGAGTTTCCGAGATACAGGCTGTGAGACTGAAGCGGAGGGTATGTCAAAACCAGACTGGAGTTCCCCCCTCCTGGGAGACCGACTGGAACTGTTTAAACTGTGAAAACTCTGCTGCAGAGCAAGAAAAAGTATTAGATTTTTTTTTTTTTTCTGAGGCTGTGTTCGTTTTCGGAATAGTTTGAATCCCAAGTTGCCTTTATTCCGTTCATTTCCTCCCCGAGACGCCAGATATTTCCTGTCTGCTTTGCACTTCTGAAGGCCAGGGCTCCAATGGCAGGCTAATTTAACAGCCGTGTTTCCAGTCTTTTCCACAACGCATCCTCACGCGCACTGTTCGATGTTTCAGATCGTTTAGACTCGAGGCATCTGTTGCAGATGTCAGTATATAAAACCGATCATTCATACAGTATTTAGTGCCAGTTATAACAAATGCAGCGTTCTGACATCTGCTGTTTATCAAAATGGAATCATTGTTTTTGCCAACATTAGTCTTTCAAAACACAACGAAGAGAGCCTTTGCGTGCCTTGCAATTCGGTTTTAACACAACATGACACTCTGACCAAATTAACTTATAACCGGAACATTCCATAACAGTGATTACTATTTTACAAGTAAAATATTATTACATTGATATTACAAAAAATGAATGGTGAATCAAACTGTTTCAGAGCGTGAGGGCGCATTGGTTCTAGACATAAAAGTTTAATGCCACAGCGAACTTTTTTTAGGCCTCTGAGTGGGTCTCACATGTAGGGACTTCCTCAAAGTAGCCAGATTGGCATCCGATGCTTAGACTTGACAAGCGGTGAACTGTAACCGACTAGGCCTCTACCTTTCATACTCCGTGTATCATTAAATGTGCGCTTCATCTATACTTTACGCCTTCTACAAAGAACAAGATGGTCGTGCCACATTTACATATTTCTGATGTTTTTGTCTGGATGACCTGTATGCTAATGTTCGTCCTGTCATAGGAAGGAAGTGAACCAGTAAAACCAGCGCCACCCCTAACATGGAATCTGTATAATGATGTCGATGGGGTGTTTTTTTGTTTTGTTCTGTTTTTTTAAACTCGGATCAGTTCTTTGCTCACCATCTACACGTCAATGCTACACAGTTGTCATGTTTGCGTTTTATTTAATAACAGCTGTTTTAATAATTGGAATAATGTTCTTGGACTGATGTCGAAGATCATATTTGAAATTCGCCATGCCTGTAGTATGGTAAATGAGAGTGTTATATCAGTAATTTTGTTTTTATGTTCGTAGCGGACTCTGGGGCATCCTTGGCAGACAGAGAGTCCAGCCTGGACCTGATTAAGCTGGACATATCACGTACTTTCCCCTCTCTCTTCATTTTCCAGAAGGTACGCTCAAGAGCGCCGTCGTGCATCTGTATGTTTCCACTTCATCAGTCTCATTATAAAATTGAAATTCCCTCTGGATCAAAGTGCAGATCCAATATTAATGAGAGAATAAACATCGATTTTTTTTTTATAGCTTGTTTATGGAAATCAGTTCATGACTCTTGAAGCCTTTTTCTGTCAAGCTAAGAGCTTAACTGACAGTTTTGTCTGATGTACGCCTCACGTTGAGGGTTTTTTTTTTTTTTTACCTTTAAACCACTGTTTTCAGTGTACCGATTAAAAGTACTGATTCAATTTCACGAACGTTTTCTGCAGCGCATCTGCCACGACTCTTTTTGATATATATGTATATGTATGCGTATTCATATGGCTGTTTGCTTCATGGATCTCGTCCTGTCCTCCTCTCAGGGTGGGCCATATCATGATGTCCTGCACAGTGTGCTGGGAGCCTACACCTGTTACAGACCGGACGTGGGATATGTGAGTGTCGCCTTCTCAAAAAACTGACTCGTGTGTGTGTGTGTGTGTGTGTGTGTGTTTCAATTCAATTCTACACCACGTTCAGACTGAGATTTAACGAAAGCAGGGGTTAAGGACCTCGTTGTGCTCTAGAAAGAATAGAGATCGGCTGGTTTCTAATCCGGACCTCTACCTGTATCGAATGGCGTATGTTCGGATATGCTGGGATTATCCTCAGGTGAATCATACTCAAAAACAGCATTAATGATATGTGTGCTAAGTGCATCTTGATGTTCTTATTTCAGGTGCAGGGCATGTCTTTCATTGCTGCAGTATTGATCCTGAACCTTGAAGAGGCTGATGCATTCATTGCCTTTGCCAACCTCCTCAACAAACCCTGTCAGATGGCTTTCTTCAGAGTTGACCACGACCTGGTATGCACTGGTTTTTAAGTTTCCCATGGTTTCTAATCTTTATTCCAAAATGACCTCTCTCCCTGTCTTGATTACTCATGAAAAATGCTCCTACGGTTGAATACAGTGCGGCAGAATGCTTAGACAGACAGTATTTTAACTGACAGGATGTGAACACCAGGGTCGTTCTCAGTTCAGAGCGTCGTGTTTGATCCCCGTTCAAGTCATGAGTTTGAATTTGAATTGAATGGAAATGTCCTCATCCCACAGGATGTACAATTTGAATTGGAATTTGAATCGTGGCAGATGAATTTAGTTCAGCGTAAATCAAAGATGTTCCATCTAATCGGTTTGACAGGTCATCCACAGACAGACGATCAGACGGGACTGCGTTCAGTTATGCAGGGAACGTATTTAAAGCTAAAATCCTACTCTGTTGTGTGGTTAAAATTCTCATCTCTCTCCCTAGATGCTGAAGTACTTTGCAGCGTTTGAGGTGTTCTTTGAGGAGAACCTCCCTAGACTGTTTAAACACTTTCAAAGTTACAACCTAACCCCTGATCTTTATCTGATTGACTGGTGAGTAGAGAATACATATCATAGATAAGCTCTATCTTTCTTTTTTTGTTAAAGATGTTTCTGTGGTAACACAGCGTACCACTGTAAAGTACCTTGTATCACACATTCTCAGCCTTAATTAACAACATATTTCTGTGTGTGTGTGTGTGTGTGTAGGATCTTCACACTCTACAGTAAATCTTTGCCGTTGGACGTGGCGTGCCGCGTGTGGGACGTGTTCTGTCGGGACGGTGAAGAGTACCTTTTCCGGACCGGACTGGGAATTCTTCGGCTGTACGAGGAGGTCTTGCTTCAGATGGACTTCATCCACATCGCCCAGTTCCTCAGCCGGCTGCCCGACGACCTGGTCCCAGACCGGCTCTTCAGCAGCATCGCGGCGATACAGATGATCAGCGGTAATAGGAAGTGGTCACAGGTCAGTTCCTCCCTGTCATTCAATCTAACAATACCCTTTATTCTCTCAAGCAGAGAAGTGAGGAGTCATAAAAAGAGAAAGGTTTAACAGACTTGAATAAGTGCTGTAAATAAAACGGTACAGAGAAGCGTGCCAAAATCAAAATAATTCGCTAATTTTGAAGGAAGTCGTCTCATTTGTAGAGTCCTCTTATCCTAACCTATTGCCGAAACATAGCGTTTTCACATCCTGTGCAGATCTCTGCAAGAAGGAGACAGGCTCGTATGTTTTTCGAAGTATTGCCTAAAAGAACCAACTGATGTTTCAGTCTGTATTTATATTTCAGTCTGATGAAGAGCACCACCTGCAGACTCCCTGCATGTCTCATCAGTGTCAGTTATTGAACATGTTATTGCATTAGAATGATTGATTATTTCTGTCTACTTTATTCACTTATTTTTTGCCCGCTATGTTTTGCGTCTGTTCTAGGTGTTTAGCTCGCTAATAAAGGAAAAAGAAATGGACAAGAACAATAGCCCATCACTGAAAAGCTCCTGACTTCTCTCTTACTCTGCTGTGTTGAAGAGCAGTCATTCAGTGTGTGGACTAAGGGGGAAACATGGACCTTACTAAACACGAAAACTTGATTTCTCTTGAACCGATGCCAGTATTACAGAAGTGAAAAAAGACATTGTGGAAGTGTCCGTGAGATATAAACTGTGGTTCTCCTTTATGAAGTCATCCCGATGAAATTGTCAGTGCACATATGTACTCATGTGGGACTCGTAACCTTACGTGTGTACTATTCCACCAGCTTCCAATGTAATGTACTGCACTACAGATAAGACCAGCAAAGAGTACATTTGCAAAACTTTTGGCTTACTTAGCCCTCTCTATTTTCTCTCTTGATTAATAACATAAATCTATGAAACCTGTCATGTCAATAACCTTTGTAAGGTCATGTGTGGACCAATCAGAAAACAGTACATTTAACTGCGTTGTAATGTAATGCTGCTCTTTGATTCTGATGCATTTCATGTTTGTTGACTAACAGCGCACTTGAACCTGTGGTAAAATGGAAGGATCCTTATAGTTCTTTCACAAAACTCAAAAAAAAAAAACAAAAAACAGAGCATTAGAAAGAATTTTAAACTCTTTGTGAGAATGTTTAAGTAAAGAGATCTGTAAAAATTTGTTTTGTCTATAGACTCAATGTGTTAGAAGAATTATGGAGCAAGACTGTGATGAAGTGCAATAGAGATTTTTGGGTTACATGAATTCAGTTGCATTAACAGCTAAGCTTTGTATTTATGAAACAGTGATATATTTAGGCTTTCAAATTCTGTTGAGCTTTCTGGAAGACTGAAACACGTGCATGTTTCTTACATATATGTTCTGATTTGTGTCTTCCTTTAATTGCAGGGGCAACAGCTACATTTTACATGCTCATACAGCCACATGAGAGTTAAGCCACAAAATCAGATGATGAATATAATCAGTTTATGTATGTGTCTGTTCTTGTTGCAATTTGGGAAATTAATTGAAACGCTAAAGCTTATTTGATGAACAACCTTTCTCTATAATGCTACAAATTATTATTGCTTTTTTTTACAGTGTAATATTTTCTCTATATGTTTTACTTTGTTTGACCAAATATATTGTTTTTATCTAGGAATTTAACTATGACATACATTCTTCAGTGTAAAATGTTACAATTTGATCCTATAGTAGATCTCCTTGATGATAAATTATTTTAAATTGTATATTGTATTGGTAGTTATTTGTTTCTTTTCTACTCACTCTTTATTGTACAGTTTTCATACTTAATAATGGTGAAAATTGTAAATAGATTACTTTACTTGATAAAAGACCACTCAGTTCATTAGAGCAATATGTAAATAAATCTGCTCAGCTGAAATGTGGTTTATTTTGTACTTATTGTTTCTCAGAAAGAATATCAGAGTTATGTATGTATGTACCATATACATGTCATAGGACATTTAATTATTTTTCTTAATTTTAGTTTATATTTATACTTGCCCATGTTTTAATTATTAATGGTTGTGATGCTCTCACCAAAACCCGTTTCTTTCTTACGTATATTACGTTATTTCAATGTCACCTCCTAACCGCTAGATGGAGGTAAATGAAGCAAGCCTGGTTTGGTAGCTCTGTTTCTAGTGCTTCCGTTCATAGGAACACATGTGTGTGATAAAACTGAGGCTGAGTGGTGGACACCAACAAATATTGATGGGATACCAATACTTTTCAGTAACTGAGACAACATTTTTAGCATAGATCTTGATCCGTAAACAGTATGGCTCCGGTAAGTAATGACTGTCATTGCTCTACATGTTAACTGTATTATGGAAGCTCACTTTTAACAGCAATACTAGTAAGTAACGTTGCGGGAAACCCGTAACCCGTAATGGTAGCTACACATTGCTTAGGCAGGCATACAGTTCCATATTTTTCTACCTTCAGAATTAAAGTGCGTCTGGAGTTGGGCTGATTTCAGCTGTCGTAATAGCATTAAGTATGTTTATAATCGTTAAAGACTGGCACCTTTCACATTACAAGACGTGGACGGATTTCAGGTCCTACATTAATGCAGTCTTCGATCACTTGCCCAATGTTCTTTCTGATTAAGCGTTTAACTGCTTACATTGATTAACAATACAGGAAACATCTGTTAAAAAAAATTACTTACATTATTCTACAAAAAGTAGAGGAACAGGTGTTTCTTCCTTTTGACAGCCTTCTATAATCTGGTATGCACTGTAGTACTTTTAGTTTGATGTAGAATTGAACAGCAATCTTAAAAACCTTTTCTGCATGACCGGTCAGTTGATTATATTTTCCATAATTGCAGTCGAGGAAGAACAAAAAGAAGAAGCCAAGCTTCCGCAAGTTGCTGAAGACAAGCAACTTAAAACTTGAAAACAAGCTTAAGAATCGGCAATTTAAGCAGCAAAGCACCGCAAAGAAACACCGCAAAGAGCAGCGGAAGCTCCGACAGGCCCTTACCGATGCGTCGCATCCGACTCCAGCTCCTCTGGAGACGTGTAAGAAGAGGCCAGGTACACGAAACTTTATCTCCCTGGTCCTATTTTGAGTCTTATGGATAAAGTGGAGAGGAAGTCTGTTCATCCCTCCAGGCCTTTTTAGCATTTTATTTATTGTGTTATAATGTCTTTTTACAGAGGATGAGGAAGAAGAAGAGTTCATCGAATCTTTACCCATTGACATGATGGATGAAGATGATCTTGAACAGATCAAGGCACTGGCACAGAAAGCATCTTTCCTGACTCGAGACCTTTCCTCCTGGTAAGAGGATCGGTTTTCCTGTTGAAAGCACTTACTGTCTGTATCCTGATGAATATCTGCTGACGTTCTATCGAGCGTTTGGAATCACAACACTGAACTGATGTAGCCCAAGATTAATGAAATTGGAAATACTCTAAATCGATATTGAGCATCTTTCTGTGTTGTTTTGTACCCTTCATTTCAGTGCTCCTGCACATGCTAAGAAACGCAAGTCTGATCAACCAGTTGAGAAATATGAAAAAGTGCCCCGGAAGATGAAACAAGAAGAGGAAAAGGAAGTAATTCACTTGCTGCCAATCAAAGATAAGAGTGGCCTTATCCCTCAAACAATGGAGAAGCCAGGTACATGCAGATCATCTGCCCTTTGGGTCTCGTGTGAGTGACTCGTATTGTGAGAACACAGAGAAATGTCTCTTTGCTATAATCATGTGTGTCTGCGTCGATCGGTTGTGTTTTACAGCGGTACCAAAAGAGGAGGAGGGAGAGGAGCAAGTCGAGGACCAGAACGAGTCTGAAAAAGGTAAATGAGGAACATGCTGTCCGTAAATATTAAACCATATTGTTTATCAGAGAAATTTTGAATCCTTGAGCCCCATTGGTTGTTTGTTGTTTACAAGTGATTATAGTAATGTCATTAACAAATTCCGTGTTTGTCAACAGTTGAGGAACAAGAGATGGGTGTACCTTTGACCCCTCAGGAGCAGTTTGAGCTGCGTGCAGAGAAGCTGATGGAAAAGAGGCAACGCATTGCCAACCTGGCATCTGCTATCCTGGCAGACCCGTCTGCCAACGTGAGTTTAAGTAAATAATGTCATGTGGAAAGCATGACTAGAATTTATCTAGCTTCACCAAGCCACAGATTCTCATGCAGGCTTTATTGGAGTCATTACTGTGTCATAATAATATAAGTCAACTCAAGTTTTCTCCATACGGCTCTTAATGATACAAAGGGGCAGGTCTAGCGCATAAACGGGTTAGGGGAGGTCTAAATTGCTCTAAATGCCAAAAGTAATTTGTTCAGCGCAGTCTAGGCCAAGATGTGTGGAGACAAGTCGCAGACCGTATAAATGAGTAAATTCCATCAAGGATATTGGAAAGTACTTCGTAAATTAAGACCTCTCATAACTTATTAAACCAAAATGTTTTATGCTGAAGTAAACGCAACGAATGGCCAAGATGAGTTACCTCATGAATTACCGTTTCTTAGTAAGTGCACATTGTTATTCTTAAAGGTCTGTTGCTGTTGTGCTGTTGCCTTTTACATTATTACTCATCCTAAAAAAACAACCATACAAGCCTTGTGCACGTGGCCTAAAATGAAATAAAGTTTGGCTCCACATGGGCTATAGTCAGGGTTCTCTTTTTTTTTTTTCAAAAATGTCTAATCATAGTATAACCATAACCTTCCTCTTTAGGCAGTATCATTTTTTGCTCTTTCGACTGCTTATATTCATGTATGACATATTTTCTAAATTAACACACTGGATACACCTTGTTATGCAAAGTGTGCTGTTCTGCAGGATTTTCAAGAAGAGGTGATGGCAGGTTTCCTAAAGTTTGTATTGGTTAAGAGGTCTTACATGAGCCTGGAGAAGTTTGGTTCAGTGTAACCTAATCTGGATAAAGTCAAGCATAGAGTTGTCAGAGCAATATATTAAACCACAGTGACCACAGAGCTACCACAGTAACACAAATAATTCTGAGTTAGAGAATGAGCCACCATGTTAATCCCACTTCATAGTACTGCACTTTTCTTATAATTCCAGTTTTATTAAAGGGTTTATGTAATTATGTCTCTGATGCTCCTCCTCTCTGTTTCATGTTGAGTCTGGTTTTTTTTTTTATGTTATTGTGGGTGACACATACATTTATGATATCACTGTCTGTTGGCTTTACGGTGGAGAATCATGACTCTATTCTGTGTGTTTCAGATCAAGAAACTGAAGGAGCTAAGAACTATGCTGGTGGAGACAGACCCGTACGTGGCAGTTACAGTCAGGAAACTGGTCATGGTCTCTCTCCTGGAAGTCTTCAAGGACATTGTGCCGTCCTACAGAATCAGACCTCTCACTGAAGAAGAAAAGTCTGCAAGGGTATTTTGGCTTGGCCATTAAAAGTCTATTCAAACTAATGTATTCTGGCTAAATCAGTCATAAACTGAACTGGCAGAATGTTGAATTGCCAAAAAAAAAAATGGCCATTTAGCGAAAGCATTTTTCAGGATTTTGAAATATGTCATTTCGGGGGGACAAAAGTATTTTCTGTAGTTACTTGAAAAATTGCAGTTGAAGTAACCTTTTTTATTACGCTTTCTAAGCCTGAATGAGCCGACTCAAAGGAACTGTTTTCTGAATGTGTGACTTAGAGCCTGTGACAGAGTGTTTCAGTTGAACGTAGAATTAGCTGTCCTCTTTGTCCCCCCTTCGTTCTCATATGCATGTTACAGCTTTGAATGATGTTGGGAAACTTAATTTCTCCCATAGAGCGGGGTCAGACCAGTAGTCACATATTACACGAGTAGTATGACAGTGTTACATTGTTCACATTGTAATTGGAAAACGTTTTGTTTACAAATTATTCATCTCACTATTTCTGGTCAGAAATTTCCTTTATATAACTGAACGTTCTTGCTTTAGTTTTTGGAGCTGAAGACATTAGATATTATCATGTGAAAGTTAACTGTCTCCTCTTTTCACCCGTATGTAAATCTCAGCATGTGTCCTGGGGTCATATGTAACTGATTTTCTTTCATGTGTGTCATGACAAATGAGGCATGTAATTGAACTTGTTTCCTCGTTCTCTAAAGGTTAAAAAAGAAACCCAGCAACTACGAGAATTTGAAGAGGGTTTAGTGAGTCAGTATAAATTCTACTTGGAGAACCTGGAACAGACAGTCAAAGGTAACAACTTATTAGTTGTTATCAGCCGGGATGTCAGATTTAATTGGCTTTGTCGCACCAGTAACTCCGCACTCCTACCTTCTGTCTTGTACACTTTTCCTCTTGTTTGTGCGCAAATGGAAATGCTTGTCGCCTGCAGACTGGAAACAGAAGAAACAGAAGGGCAGTCAGGCGGTGTCCCTGCAGTCGTATAAAGGACTTGCTGAGGTCGCCATCAGATGCATCTGTGAACTGCTGGTGGCCCTCCCTCACTTCAACTTCCACAACAACATCGTCGTGGCTGTGGTGCCTTTAATGAACGACCCTTCCAAGAAGGTGAGTCTCACATCTCGGTGTAGTTTTAGTCAACTGGAACGAGTCTAAAATACTTTTTATAATGGAGTGGAATTTTAAAATGTTCAATATTGCCGCTACACGCAGTGTATTGATTTTGTTGTTGTTTTTGGTGATGTACTTTAAATATTTTTTATAATGGAGTGGAATTTTAAAATGTTCAATATTGCCGCTACACGCAGTGTATTGATTTTTTTGTTGTTGTTGTTTTTGGTGACGTACTTTTAATGTTGTCCCCCCCCCAGGTGTCAAACATGTGCTGTGAGGCTGTGGGAAAGATGCTAAAACACGATAAATTTGGCCAGGCCTCATTAGCACTGGCGAAGGTCGTATCTGGACTGGTGAAAAGCAGGAATTATGACGTCAGACCGGAGGTACAATGACAACACGCTTTGCGTCTGACGCAGCCAATCAGCAGAGGGTTACGATGCCATAGATAACATGTGTTTATTCTTCTTTAAATGGAAGGTGCTGAATACCCTGCTGTGTCTGAGGATAAAAGAGGTAGACGTTAAAAAGGACACGGAAGATACGGCCCCGAAGAAGAAGTTCATGACGTTTAAAGAGAAACAGAAGAATCTTTCCAGAATGCAACGGAAGGTAAGAGTGCCATTGAGTGCACTGAGTTGTGGTGATTTTTGTTTTTGTTTTTGTTTTGTAACGAATCAAATCATTTATCTCCCCAGTGGAAAAAAGCTGAAGAAAAACTACAAAAAGAACTAATGGAGGCTGAGGCATCTGAAAGTAAAGACAAGAAGCTCAAATTGGTGAGTGAAGAGAGACCATAATTACTGAAATATCGTGTGCCCAAATAGTCTCGTATATTTTTATTGCTACCAGTCCACACGTTAATTATCTTCCTCTGTTTTTGCACTCTCTTTTTTTTTTTTTTTATTAACAGCACACAGAGACGCTGAACATTGTGTTCCTGATCTACTTCAGAATACTGAAGAAAGCTCAGAAGTCTGTTTTGTTGCCCTCCGTTTTAGAGGGTTTAGCAAAGTAAGGACTTCCCAGAATTTTCATTTCATCTGTTTTGTTTGTTTTTTTTCTGAAATTCTTCAACTAAAATGCACAAAATCCTCTCCCAAGGTTTGCCCATCTGATAAACTTGGAGTTCTTTGATGATTTGTTGACGGTTCTCCATAACCTCATTTTGTCAGGCGTGAGTATCTAAACCTTCCGTATCATGTGTCTACAAAAACGTTGTGCAAAGTTCTAGACATACCAACCTCAGGCTTTTCTCTCTCTGAAGGATCTGACGTATCGCGAGAGTCTCCACTGCATACTGACGTCCTTCCATATCCTCTCAGGACAAGGTCAGAAGCGTTTAATCTCTTTCTCCATTTCATCACAATCCCGTATCAACGTCCTGAAAGTGTTCTCGTTCTGACAGAAATGCCTCATCGTTGTATTCTCTTTACCGTTAGGCGACGTCCTCAATGTCGACCCGCTGAAATTTTATACCCATCTTTACAAAACCCTGCTCACACTGCACGCAGGTAAGTCCAGCATCTGCTGTCCTGGACGCTGACTCACTGACTCAGGATTATTTAATATCCGTGCTTTTGGGCATTGATGCATTGACTGTTATGCCCCCTCCAAGGGAGGTCGAACGAGGACACTGGCATCGTGCTGCAGTGTTTGGACGTCATGCTGACCAAACGCAGGAAACAGGTCACCCTTCATCGGGCGCTGGCCTTCGTCAAGCGACTGAGCACGCTCAGTCTTCATGTGCTGCCAGACTCTAGCGTGGGCATCCTGGCAGCCAACAGATCGCTCATGCATGTAAGGCCGTTAATGTGAATATGAACGCAAACCTTCTCTGAATATTCTCTCGCGAGATCATTCAAAATATATAGATATATAACAGGCTTGGTGCAGTATATAAGCATGTAATAAACCATAACCCAGCAACACGTTGTAAGTACTTACTATTACGTACCCCATACTCATACAGCTTTAAGGATGATTTTCAGAAGAGAGATTAAGTGTAGGACAGGACTAAAATTTCAACAGAGAATAGCCATTAACAGTGAAACTAAGTCCATGACCAGTCTTAATCTGTGTGTGGGAATTTGTCTGTTTGACTGGTGTCTGGTGTAAATAATTAGAATTGTTTTGGCTGTTTCTCTGCAGGCTTTCCCCAAGTGTGACATCCTGTTGGATAATGAGATGCAGGGCAGTGGTGTGTATCTGCCTGAGCTGGATGAGCCAGAATACTGCAACCCCCAGAACACCTCACTCTGGGAGCTGCATGCTCTCAAGGTAACTGTACATGAACATTGCTGTATGTTAGGGTTTTATTTGTTCGTTTTTTGTTTTTTTTTTTGTCAGTGTTGGAAAGGCTTGTTTTCTGTCCTATAATCAACATCTTGTTGAAATTGATGTTTGTGATGGAAATTCCATTAAAAAAAATATGATTTTGTGAATGAATTGTTCAAAAGACAGCGATTTACAGATGTAATCTATACTATGCTGATACACACACACACACACACACACATATATATATAACACCGTACTGACCTGTAAGCACTGACTCTATTTACGATGTAGATCAATCTAGCACTTAATTGTGATACTCGACACGCAGTAGTTTATATAATTTTTAGTCCACTATTATATTCCTTTAACTTCCTTGCGTCTGTATCTAGCCTGATAATGCAACAGTCAATTCCTCAATGGTCATTTGTACTTTGCGTGTATTAGAGGTCGATTTGGATAAAACAGTCTGCAAAATAAGTACATGTAATAATCCCGGGAGAATGCTGTGCTTTTCATTACACGACTTCATTAAACACATTCTCCTCTACACGAAGATTTTAATTCAAAAAGGTGATGTCGCCCTCTGAAAGATTAGTTGTGTTCTGAGTTCAAGAGTTTTCCTCAAGGCTGTCTTGAACAAAAACACGATGACACGTAATTGCATTCTGAGTTTAGAGGCAGATTCTTAATTAGAATGGCAGTGCTCTCAGAATGTGCCGGATGAATGAAAACATCTAATAATATACTTACAGCTAAAATCTCCCCAGTTAGTGTGGTGCATTTCCAATCTACCCAGTAACTGCTGGCTGACATTCAAATCAAAAATATAAGGAGAATGAGGGCAGTGTTCAAGGGGCCTTTCCTTTGCGCATGCAAGTGCTTACATTGATCTGTCTTGTGTGCTGATTGTTATAGAATCACTACCACCCAATTGTGAGAAGACTGGCCACACATCTGATGGTTGGTGCCCCAAGTGAAGGCGCAGGAGCACTGAGCATGGAGCTGAGCAGAAAGTAAGAGTTTTCACAGCACACGTGTGAAATGGTTTTCATTAGTCCTTTGGTTACAAACTACCTCCCGTAAAATTGTTCTTAATCACTTAGAATGGAATTGAACAAGGAGAGTACGAAGGTTAAGTAGAGAAAATCTGATACATGCAGTAGCTTTGTACCTGCTTTGCCAAACTCATTTAAATTATTATCTTGTCTGTGAAGGTCTCCAATTGAGCTGTTTGAAGATTACAGCGTTAAGGAAATGACCTTTAACCCGCCGGTGGCAGCCCCTCCCTCGAAGAAAAAGGTAAATCACAAAGGTTTACTCAGCGACTGCCTCATCTGTTACTTTTTGTTTTAATTATCTTGGAGACTCCCAAGCCTCAACTGCTGTTCAAATCTGGGTTTTTTTGTTTTGTTTTTCAGGAGCAGTTCACCATTGGTCATGCCTTTTTGGACTCTGAATTAAAAGGACAGATTGACATTGCTGTTCAAGCAGAGAATGACCAAAAATCTCTAGACTTTGCTGCAAATCTCACACAGAATCAGAGTTAAATACGATGGTGTGGACAGGGGGTCTGGCTTCTGTTCTTTTTTTTCTGTTCTCTTTTTATTTTTATTTTTTTTTAAAACCTGTAAAATAAACCTCTATCTTGTATGTCGCATTTTTGTTCGGTTTGATTTTTGCTATGGATTCCGGTAGGGTTCCCAGTTTTCCCAAAAAGTTATCAGTCACTATTGTTAGTAGGGGTTTTTTTTAAAAAATACATTGATAGGGGACCAATAAAGTCCCCCAAAGATGCAGTAAATATGAAATCTTGTATCGTATACAAAATAATAATCAAATGTCTCCAGCAATATCAACATCACCACTATCCATAAGGTACGCGGCCTACCTTTCCCTTGCTAGACTTACATTACACCAGTAGAATTCATTGTTGGCACGCGTTGTTTAGATGCCTTTTTGGCCACATGAAGATTCACTTCCTACTGAACTAAGTATTTCCTTACATGTTAGATTAAGAAGCCCCTTTATCACTATGACTGATTTACATTTAAAGATGTTTTACTGAGAGTCAGCATTTTCATAATTACTTTGCATTACTCTGCATTGCAGCTCCATGGGCGCATAGGATAACTGAGATCTAAGGCAGTAATCATTGGCCAGAGGTTGGCCCATATCCTCATGCTGTCTTCCATGTGACCACCATTAGATTAAAAGGAAAATTCACTCATAAGGCTGTCAAATAGGAAATATAGACAGATCTCTACACAGTGGGGTTAAGAATAGGCGATAGGCTCAATTCTGCATAAAATCTATATTTGATAGATATTTGATAGATATTTGATTAACCAAAAAATGAAAATGCATCATTTATGAATTTTAAATGAAATCCAGCATGAGGTCAAAAGGGTGAAGAATGAGGGAGGAACATCATTTGCTCTTAAATTAGTTTTGATAATGTAAATTGAACAACCCACCCCAGAGATGTCAGTCTCCTACATGAAATAATGACTCAGTTTATTTCAGAATATATTTTTTTCAAGATTATACGACACTATTTATTGAACAAATACAGAACATTTGATATGTTTCAAGAAACCTAGGAGTAGTCAAATAACAGTCACAATATGGACATCACAATATTGATAATACATTCATAAAGGTATAAACAAGTGCTACAAACAGTCAGAACACAAAAGTTTGGACTGTCAGTAAGATTTATATTTATTACAAAGTGGCAGCAGTTCTAACTTGTCAGTTAATATACTGAAATGATAGTCATTAACTTGAAACACACAAAATGTTCTTCATTTAAAATTAAGACCAATACAATGGCATTGGCTGATTTCACTAGAAAGCATCTGAGAATGCTTTAGGGTAGAACAGAATTTAAAAACTCACTAACTAGAATTAACTTTTGGGAATCCAATTTTCTGTTGAAATTTTCCTCAAGATCATTTTTTAAGTTCAGCCATTAAAAAAAGTAAAAATTGTATACAGTACACACCAGTTGTGAGAGTATTCATACCCTCGAAAATAAATTAAAAACATATCATTGTCATTGAAAAGATATACACATAAACTGCACAAACACAGCCAACCTGGGCTATGATATTAAATAAATAGTACACAAACTGATTTACATTGCCAAGGGAAACATCACAAAGAAAGAAAGAAAGAAAGAAAGAAAGAAAAACATTGGACCTCTTCAGACACCTCTTTAAAAGTCAGTAGACATTTCAGTTTGGCAGCTGTAGAAAGGCAGGAACAGTAACTATGAACACAGTATAATACAGCTTTATCTATGCTTCATCATGAAAAGTTCCTGAACAAACTTTACACCTTTATAATTTTCCATCCTTTTCCCTTTTACTCAGAATTGTGGTGAATGTTTTTTATAAACACTCCACTGGGGAATCGCAGAGAAGTAGGCCAATTGTTTGGGAAAGAAGCCACATTTGAAGAAACTTCAGCTTTGTTTTAAAAAAAAAAATGTCCACATGATAAATTGGGAACTCAGAGGCAGACTTAGAATTAAAATTTTTCATGCGTTGTGTGCTCCAAATCATTTTTAAGCAGAAAACATAGCGGGTGCTTTTGTGACATAATATATATCATTTATGCAAACATGCCCTGAGCTGCTTCAACTTAAGTCATATTACCAGAATGTCGCAGAAAACACATTTAAGTAGAGATGTGAGCAATAAAGACACATAAAAATGTTAGTGTTTCTGGTCTCTAAAACAAATAAAATAATAAATTGACAATTTTTCAGACCATCAAAAAAAACAAAACGAAAACGTATGAATCAGAATCAGGGTCGAGAACAATGCAGGGGAGAGAAAACACAATAAAAGAGGCAACTCAAAAGATCCACCGGTGACTCATTTTTATGGGCATGAAAAAAAAAAAAAAGAATAAAATTGCACTGGGTATGCAAATATTTCGAAACAAATAAACGCTGAAATTCAGTAAAACGCTTTTTGAAATTTCGCCAAAATTTGAAATCCACTCCATACGTTGCCCAAGTTGGATAACTTGTTTACAGGGTCAGGCTTCTTGAAGTTCAACACTTTTTGAAATCTATTTTATTTGCTTATGTACTTTGAATGTAGCAATTGTCTAAAGTTTCCTTGTTCTCTCTCCTCATGTTGACTTGAGATTTTAATGCAATTGTGTCTGCCATTGAAACCACTCGGGAATACAGTCATGAATGACCACAAAACCATTCCAGTAACTGACTTCCCAGAAATGATTTTTTAGCAGTATCATTGGAATACTATGTCTGATTTAAAGTGTGTTCATTTTCTACATTGGAACTGCTTTAAACTGGCCCAGTAAGAACTGATGCCTGTGTCTTCTGTACTATCTAAATGGTTTCACAGGTAAATGTACTTACGATAAAAGGATTCTTACAGACAATTCCAGGCATCTTTGCTTCATATGTTTTACATGTTGAGTAATTAAGCACTGGATGCAGATGTCATGAGAGATTAACAAGTACTGTATCATGTGGTATTTACAAATGTATTTCAGATTTTGAATTCAGTGGCAGGCACAACTGGTACTAAAAGAGACTCAATTAATAAGGAGTAAAAGAGTTATTTAAAAAAAAAAAAAAACATAACGGGTACTCGATACATTCAGTAGTCAAATTAAATGAGGGTCTTAATAGGAGAGGGTGAAAAATCTACATTTCATGCAAGTTAAACTGGCTATTAAAGAGGTCTAAAACATACTTTTAAAATTCAATATTTTATATCTTCCAAGACACTAAAATATAAATTATGGCACATTTTTACAAAGTCAACAGAGACATTTCCATCGGTAACAGTGGAAATGATACTGGTAAAAGTAAACTGACATCAGTGCAAAAGAAAACAAACTGGCAAAGGACGCGGCCACTGACGGTGACGTTGTGTTGACGCTCAAGCGCTACAACGTGCCGAGACGCGTTAGACCGCCGCTTGTTTAGGCTACAGTGAAGAGAAATGTTAGGCAAGAGCAACAGGAGAAAAACAAAGTGATGTCAAACAGCTTTAAAAAAAAAAAAAAAAAAAAGCCAGACCTGATGCCAAAAGAAAATCGTCTAAACAACAAAGCAACAGTAATGTGCAACCCCCCCCCCCCCCCCAAAAAAATAATTTAATACGTGAAAATGCATATATTTGTCACTTACAGTACTGTGAAAAATAGGGCACGAAGGGGAAACAAACAAACAAACAAACAAGCTTGTTCGTAATTACCTCAATGCCATCTGACTTGCAGTTAGAGAGAGACAAATGAAAAACTGCAGCCAGATTCTTCGTTTTTAAAACTACCGTGTGCCACATTCGCTCATCAACGTATACAATCCTGCTGTTTAGTTGATGAGCGGACTTAGCCCTTTAGACACCTCTCCTCTTAAACAACAATGGCCACCACGGCCCCTTCATGACTCTGTCCCGTTAACACACCTTACGCTTTCCTCACTCGTGAACGTGTGGAAGGCCTAAGCTACGAGCCTACTCCATCTTAGCTGCAAGGCTAGGCTATACTACGGGAAATGCCCGGTCTGTCGTAAGCCAGCAAGCGGGATCCACTACAGCAGATCTGTGCTTCAAATGATTATGTTGTTCACTGGACTCCTGCTTGGGCCCTGGCCTCATTTGTGTAGCTTCCAGTTCCACAGAAGAGGGAAGGACCAGGTGGAGGAAGCCAGAGCGCTAGGACCATCACCACAGTAATGAGAACTGTCATTTCTCCTGAGTCTCTGTGAACCCAACCAGCCTTCCGTCAACCAGGCCCTCAGTCCTGCAGAGAGAAACCCCCCGCAGAGACAGAAAAGAAACAGAAAGGAAGAGAAATTGCGGTATAATGAAAAGCAGAAAAGTTTCCGCTGGAAAAAAAAGGCTATGGTAAAAACTTTGAGGGTTCAAAACATGACATGCATGTGTTGAAAGTTAAGATCATGCCATAAGTCACACCACAGTAAAGCACTTCCAGGGACGGTTAAATAGCATTCCCTCAATAGTCACTTAACCACGCAGCACAGCAAAAACACTCCCCTGTTCTCACTAACTCTAACCTAACTGTTAATAGTGATAGTTTTAGAAGGGATACGTCCAGGTAGCCGCAAGAATGATCAAACATAATGTTAATAAGAATTTATGTAAGAAATAATTTATACACGTTAAAAAACAGAGCGACAAGAGACGGAAAACAATGTTAATCAGTAATAACTTATAATAAGTTTGAATTTTTCAGCCCTAATTTAAAAGCCTGTAGGAACACACTGTGGATTAAAAATGACATGCAATGCACTTGTGACAAGGGTAGGTTTCTAATAATACAGACTACATCATTTTCTCCCTCACAGTGAACTAGGCTCCGAGGTCCCCGCTGTGGGTTTAGTTTGAGTTGGTATGTGAGGGGGGGGGGGGGGGGGGGGGAGGTTAGCAGCTGGTACCTGGCTGGATTCCATGCACTGCACACCAAGCACTGCGACCGCTCACTCTGAGGGCTCGGGCGTGGCCGGGGCGCATGCTGCCCGCTCATCCTTACTGTGGGTGGCGTCCTGGGCCTGAGCCCCGACGGGACTCGTCACGCTGCGGCTGCGAGCCGTCAGCTTCCGCAGCTCGCTGGCGAACGACAGGCCCTTCCGCTTATCCTCACGAGAGATCTGAGAGAGACAACACTCGTTCGGTCACACTCTCGGAGATGAAGAGAAATGTCCACCGGGATTACAATGAAGACTCGCATCTGCTAAACGTGAAATAATCGCTAAAGTATCTTATTTATAGTTCCATTTGGTGGCCACACGGTCGCTGGCTCACTTCAGTGTCCTCGATCTGGTTATCAAAGAGTAAAACAAGGTATGTGTTTTATCCAGTGAATAAAGAATTATAGTCACGTAATGTCATTTGTAAATACCTGCTCTTTGAGTTTGAGGATGAACTTCCCTGCTCCTCTCCAGCGGCTCTGGGCTTGGTAAACGCACTCGTGGTCCAGCAGCACCCGCTGGAAGGGCCTGACCGAGGAGGCCTTCTTACTGCTGGGCTCTTTGGTCATCTCCTCCACGAGGACATAATCGCTGGGGTTGGGGTTATTCAGGATACTCAGAGAGTATTTGGCTTTGCTTAGTGTCTGCGGATAGAACAAAAATGGTCAGGTCAGTGATGTAACATGTACCTGCTCACTGTATCTGATACGGGACCATCAAAATCAGAAAGATAAAAAGCTTCAATTTTAATGACATTTCACCGTCAGTCTGAACCGCAATGAAACTTGTCTCTGAGTCATTTGCGGTCTCCAAACAATTTTATTACAATTACAAACCAGTGCTCTTAAATAAGACACTGTGATGTGGCATTTTGTTACTATTTCCAGAGTCACACTTTCACAGCAAAGGTTCAATCACAGTCTCCTTTTATATATACATCAGCTAGATAAGACAAGCTCCTATATGGTAAAGGTTAAGTTGTGTTGCTGACCTGTTGAATGATGTCTTGAGCAGTGCTATAGCGTGGAGCTTTGATGACCGTGTGCGGTTGCTCTGGAGAAACGTCGTGGACCTGCACAAAAAACGTATCCTCCTCTGTCGTAGTGGTCACCTCCTCCACTCCCTCCATCACTGTGTTCTTCTCATTCAATTTCTGTCAAAAACACAAATTCTATTATGATGAGGACTTTTTCAGTTAGACACATACACTTCATTTACAGGCCACTAGATGGGGCACTGTACAAATAAAAAGCCTGAAAGCATAAAAAACAGTGACAGCCAATATCGCTAAAATGTTCTCCAGCTTAATGTTGAAGACTTTAGAAGAGCGACTAATGCACACTAGTAAAACTAGTAAAGTTTCCAGTACCTCCTCTTTAGTTCTTAGACATATTCTGCCTACATAGCCCTCCTCTGGCTGCCAGCTATGGAGAACTTTGAGGACCTCCTCTTCAGGCGCTAGGGGGCGCTGTTGACACACTCTTTTGTTGTCGCTCTTATCTTTTGATAGAGGCACTTTCTCCTCAGTCAGAAAGTAGTCAGTCGACGATGCAGTGGAGGAAAGTAACTGTTGAATAATAAATAACAAATCTGATGAGTATAATTAATGGCTGATGATCTTGACCTGTCAGTTTAAAGAGAAAATTAAGAGAGTGACAAAATAAACTCCAGTTACAAAGTAAAAGTAACTGCATGGAACATACCTTTTATTCCATCATTCTGTCATTACACGGAGAGCTTAAACCATTTGGCTCTTCCTGTTTTTCAAAGCCTGTCTCCTACCTCCTGCCATATCACTGAGAGAGGCTCAGAGCTCTAACTGAGCATAATCCAGATATATCTAAACCAGTTCAAACCTGTAGGAGCCAGGACTCACCATGTCCAGCAGCTGCTTGGCTGTGGTCTGTTCTGTGACACACACTACAGTGAAGGGTTCAGGGCCTGGGACCCCATGCACAGTCACTTTATGCTCCTGAGCCGCCCGTCTCTCGTCCGAACTGAACAGCTAAAAGAAAAGGCACGCCCGTAACGTAGAGGTAAATTAACCCCGTTTAAGCCGCAAAGACTTCATTACAAACATGTGTGGAATATTAAAGCCATATTATTCTGTGGCTTTGCTGAAATATTTAATTCCGATCGATGGGTTTGCTGTACATTATCCCTAACTTGTTCCATCTGTTGTTTTCTCAACAGAAGTGCATGACACCCAAGCGTTTAAGTGGCAACTTCAGGATGAGATTTGGATGATATAGCAGGCACAAATACACACTGTGACACCACATGGCTAACTGTGTAAATCCTAGTTGACTTCCTGTTTACGCTAAGAATTATACCAGGGTAATGGGGTTTTTTTTTTTGGGGGGGGGGGGGGGGGGAAACCCTGCATTCCTAAGTTCTAACAACACCAGAAATACATCTCGTGTTTTCTTCATCTTACTGCTTACTTCCCTTCCCGCTTCATACCGCACGATTTCTCTCTCGGCAAAGAAAATTATACTTCACTGACGCATAAACAAGACAACAAAACCAGGCCTTACATTAAACACGTTCCTGCACAAGGCTAATCCAGATTAAAAGTCTTCTTGAAATATAAAAGAGTGACCCAATTTTTTTGAAAATAGAAACGTTGTTTACTGATGAGCGATAAGGTTCCTGGCATGTATAAAGCGCTGAATAATGATTTGCGCTGGGTGGGGGTTAGAGGGTGGGAGAGATATCTCACCATAGCAGCAGGCAGAGCAGCTCCATTAGAGCTTTCCTCAGTCCTGCGGCTAAAGATGAACAGACTGCAAACCTCCAGAGGCTCGTTGTGCTGGTTCCTCAGCTGCAAGTGCCTGTACCCTAAGATTAAAAAATAAAAAATACATATGTATATATTAGATTAAATTAAATTTAAAGTAGACCAAATTGGTGACCTACGTCTGTGAAGACAACCTGGGAACTGAAGTAATTTCAAAAACCTATAAATGTCCATGTTATAAATTTCTATAAAATAAATTGCCTCCTTCCAATACCTGTATTTAGAAACATCTGGAATATACAAGTCATTTATCCAAATATGGGGTAAAAAAAAATCTTTTGGAACACTTCAATTACATTCCAAATATTACATTTGACTAACTATCACTGTTAATACTACTATTAGTGATAACGATAGCAATCTTCATTATAATTATAAAAAAAAAAAAATTCTTCATTAAAAAATTAGGCGAACAACACAAGCAAATTTTTCTCCGTGCATGCACTTCTTACCAGGCTTCAAGGCTCTTAGGGGCAGGATGCGGTGGGCCGTGACCTGGGAGCTGTTGTTCTCCACCACAGCAATCCTCAGAAATGCCATGTCCTCAAAGTGCACTGGCAGTAAGAAGTGTTCGTTCCACATGGGATTGAGTGTGTTCCGGTGGATGGGCTTGGTACGGAAGTGACAGTTGTCTACTGGCAGTCCCAGAACTTCCACTTCCACGCAGGGGCTGCCGCTAGTGTTTCCTGGACACACGTTCTGTCCTGACACAATCTGTTTGACAAAAGCCAGCCCAGAATTGTCAGAGACGTCCCTAGCAATGTAAACCTGCATCTGCACATTCAAAACATACGCTGGAATCTGCGGCTGTCTGAACGAGCGAGCTATGCACACTGACTAAATGTTAAGCAGAGCTATAGGACTGTCTCCCCCGGCTTTCAGGAGAGTAGTTCATCAGCTGAGAAACTGCGACACGGACCCATCTTCCCTTTTGTAACACACGACACAATGAAAAACTACATGTCAGTGGCCTCTAGTCATGGCAATGCCATTAGCTTAAGAGCAAACTAAACAAATCTTTATGAAAATATACACTGAATTTTAAACTATGGCTACCACTGATGGCCTTGTTGTCTCTGTTTAACGTTACTATAAGCTAAAGCTTCTTCTGTTTAAATGACTGTCTTGCGTGGCTCCCCTCACATTTCTGTAACTTTAGCATGTACACTTCAAAAGATCCAGTAGATACCTAGTTCTAAGTGTAGATCCCAGGCTGAAACTTGTTTAATTCTCTGCCTTAGTCCTTATTTTGCCTCATAATTCTTTTACTCCTACTACTACACACTAGCAAGCCAGCAAGTAATAACCCCATGGTGAGATTAAGCATTATCATCTCAATCAATGAACAGACATCAGTTTCAAACAGTGGTCATTCATATAAAAGCTTGGTGACGTGGACCAGGCTGTATGGAGTAACGTGTGTGATGGCTCTTACGGTGAGTGAGTACAGCGTGGGACTCATATGCTCCACGTCTCGCTCCAGAGGGCAGAACTGCTGGTACATGGGGCAACTGCGGTCCCAGAGCACGGGGGGCTTCAGAACATATCCACAGTGCCCGTTAGCCTCAAACAGAGCCGAATTCAGCTGCATGGGAAGGTCTGTGGAGGGACAGAACAAATGAACTCGCTAACAAATCTCAAGAACCAATTTCTAGGCCCTCTAATTACTGTATCAGTATTAGGGAAAAAAAAAAACAAGAAAAAGCATGTTTTGGACATTGAGATAAAGTAAAGTGTGATGATGGGAAGCAACTCGATGTATTATAGTCGTTAATTAAAAAAAATTAGTTCTAAAACTAAAAATAAGGGGTATGTCTTCTTTGGCATTATTTTATCCAACTCAACTATATATCCTCGATACTTAACCTACAGCAGAATAAGCATAAACCTCCAAGATTTTTTTAAAGATCTACATCGTCAGTTTCAACTGTTGACTATGCACCTCTTTGGTGATAAAACGTTTCGAATTGTTCCTCTGACTGATTCTTAGACTACACTGAAGCGGCAGGGGGAGGGGGAGGGGGAGGGGGCATTGTTTTACCGTCGGTTTGGTAGTTAAGGGCGACGAGCTGAACGCCGTGCAGCCAGAAGGTGAGGGGGTTAGGGTTGGCCGAGTCGATGCGCGTGGCTGCCGGGTAGGTGCGGAGCAGCTGGCAGGTGGTGTGCTGGATGAGTTTCTGCGAGTAGCGCCGACACAGGCGTTTGGCGGCGTTCTCGTTGACCGAGGAGATGTGGTAACACTTGGGCGTGCGGATAATGGCGCTCAAGGAGGTGCTGGGACTCAGGACAGGAGACGTCTGCTCCTCCCAACTCACGCGCATCCCCTCCAAACCGCCTACAGCAACTTCACAAGTTACAGAGATGAATGTAAAGGAGCTTATTTTTCAAGCGAAACAAGTAATGTATGCCAGATATGTCTAAAAAAACAAAACGCCAAAAAAATTTGTGTTCATGTATGGATCCATATAATATTATATTTAAATACATGGGGTTTTTTTTTAAGATACATTAAACATTAAATTAAATCTAAAATTGTCTCAAACTCCAGCAGCAGTGTAGTCATTAATACTTAATGAAGCTACTTCCGAGATACTGCATTAATCCCTGAGGGTGGTGAAAAGTATGCTTCATCATTAGACATCCTTACATTTGACCTGGGAAGCCCAATAAACGCTATACACGTATGACCTGATTTTTACTAGCATTACCAACATTTCCCTTGCATATTTATAAAGTCACATATTGGAAAAATGCCCTTTTACACGGTATTTTTATATGCTCATAAGCAACTTTTTAAGAATGGAAAAGTTAAGAGTGTGGTTCCCATGTGGGCTCTCTGTGGGTGTTCTGCTTCCTGTGTGCCCTGTGGACAGTTCAGGCGCAGGCCAAACCCCAGACCCAGCCTCGGCATACCTTTCCCTGGGGTTCGGGCGAGCATCACAGATTCCCCAGGGCTCCCGCGACCGGGACCGCTGCCAAATATGGACTTCCTGGTCTTTCTGTCTTTTCCTCTTCCAGACCCCGAAGGGGAGAGTGTGGAGAGGCCTGTTTCCCACACACACACACACACACACACACACACACACACACACACACCACACATACACAAACACACACAAACACACACAAACACACACACACACACACACACACACACACATACATACACACACACACAAACCCAGGAGCATAAGGTCATGGCTGTAGAGCAGAGTTTTCTCTTGCACTGACTTGATATTGCTTGTTTGTTCAGGCTCTTCTCTGGGGACACACATATTCCATTCCGTTCCAGGCACCTGATTTTCATTTACATTTACAGTTGGTCTTGCTTCTCTTGAGCTGTATTACATTAGCACAAAGTGCATACTAACATACTGATATGAAGGCTTTCACTTTTGATACATATCCAGTGTCTCTAAGGGCTGTTTATTAATAACGTAAGACGTGTATGATCTAATGTAATTCTCCAGACACTGTTAAGTCTTTTCGATGTAAATTATACTGAAACAGTATGGGCAGAGTTACTAGGTTTTAAGAGGAGGGGTCTCGAACCTGGGAACTTGACTGCTTGGCAGTAGATGATGAGATCTGAAAGCTCCTGTGCAATCTGTCTGTTCTCCTTTTCATTCTGGGGGAGATAAAATTCCTCCCCAAGTTCCATGTCAAACATCTGGAGACACACATCAGAGCAGTTCAGAGGATTCACATACAACTGCAGGTATATCCAAAGATAGTACAGTCCAAGCGTTTGAGCATAACGTACTGACATAAGAGGAGCAACACACCTTTCCTTTACTTTGAGTGGTACAGTCTGCTTTTTTAAGCCTCTTTGGCATTTCATCATTGGACTCATACTGTAGCTTATCACTTGATGATTTTCCCTCCGGTTTATCATCCAGTATGTTATCTGTGGAGGAAAACATAAAAAAAATATGACAAGACATGTCAGCTATTACTAAGGGTACCCCCCCAACACTGATGACACGGGCTCAAGACAAGCACTTCAAACAGGCAGAATTTGAAAACCGATCGTCAAGCAAAGTGAACAAAGATCATTTTGATTATTCAAAGACTATGGCAAGTCAACAAAAATGAACAAGTGAACGCATTTTCTTAGAAGAGCTCCCAAGCAATGAAGTTCATTGTTTGATTTTCACGACAGCGACAAGTACAATCAAATTCACTGAAAACATCAATGAGTCAGCAAACCAGCTGGGTCGATACAGACATTAAGTCTCCTATTACATATTGCAGCTTCATCCCTAGAGATTTCAGGATAGGAATGGGCAAAGGGAGCGTTTTTGTCATTTGCCTTTCAGCACGACGCATAGAGCCTGAGAAACCAGATGTCTTTGTTTGTTCTTTTTTTCCCTCTCTCCTTTTTTTCCCTTTCTCTAATGAAACAGCGCCACGAGCAAGGTCACCACATTTATCAAAATACTCCGAGAGAGAGAGAGAGAGAGAGAGAGAGAGAGAGAGAGAGAGAGAGAGAGAGAGAGAGGATGGGGCAGGCGGTGGTAACGTGTTTACACTGAGCTGCCCCCCTTTACCTACAACAACACGAATCTAAAACATCTCACCGCTACCAGAGTTCACGCCACCTTCAAGCAACTACGCGTAACACCTCCGCAAGCATCGTTACTGCACCACTGATATTACTCGAGCTGGAGGGGACACACACAAAAGCTTTTACGGTTCTATGCATTCAGCACACGTTCAACAAAGCACAGAAGCAGAGACGTGGGCTTACACACAGATACACACTATTTTTACCTTCCTGACCATAGGAGGCTGTGGATGCTGTGAGGACATCAGCTACGGAAAGAAAGGAGGGGAATGTGGGGGTGAAGATGATGATGATGATGATGATAAGACAGACCATCAGCATGCTTCAGATTAAAGATGATGACATTCAGTAGTCAGTTAGGTCAGAGAAAAGGAAAAAGTTAATAAACAGAGTCCCTGCGTGTAATAAAAGAGCTGCCCCAGCCCCTTTGGCTTTCACACAGAGCCAGACACCTACACGTACTGTTAGAATGGTATTCAGACTTTTGCAGTGGCAACCTCACATTTCAAAAAAACATTTTAAATCGCGCAAGTTTTTTTTATTCAGCTGCTGTTAGTTCAGGGAGACCCGCATCAGTTGAGGCAAATGGCATTTTAATCAAACACTATCTAAACATTTGTACTTTGAAAACTACAGACGCTTTATTTACCATCGGAAAGAGACTCGTAGTCATAGTCATATTCATCTTCCTCCTCTTCTTCTTCTTCGTTGTTGCCAAGGGAACTACTGCCTGGAGCGCCGTTGTTAGCTTGAGCTTGCATGTGTGCTAGTTGGTGCGCCTTTGAGAACACAGCAGGGAGTTAATGGGCAACACTACACCATGTCAGTGTGAAAAGAAAAAAAAAAAAACAGCGCGAAGAGACAGTCAAAAGTGCAAAAAAGTAACAAGTTCCAAAAACCAGTAACAAGACAAGGAAGTTTTTGTACATGCTACCAATTATAAAAGGCCCCTAGAGCTCCAATAAATGTGACCTCGAGGGATAGGCTAAAAACTGTTTGAACTGTAAACAACGATAAGAAAGTCTGTGAGCGATGTTTAGCAAATTCTTCACTGCAGCTCTTGAGAGACTGCTCCGTTGCACGCGCAAGTTTGTGTATCACTCACTTTCTGTTTCAAAATGTCAACAGGGGCTTGGTGAGCCTTTAGTTTCTTATTCTTCAGCAGGATCTTTCCTCTGAGCTGCAGAGGTGAGGGCAGCAGCGGGTCATCGGAGAAATCGCTCTCAAACAGGAACTTAGTCACCAGTTTCTCTCCAAACACCGTCTTCAAAGCAAAACAAGCAAATGATGTCATTTGAGAAGAACTGTGAAAAAAAAAAATCTTTCATCCGACCGGTCGGCAAAACATCAGAGGGTTCTTTACTGATAATAAAAAACATTAAGGAGGAGGAGACAAATCAAAGCTAGGAGATACCTTGAAGATTTCTGCCATTTTACGCTGTTGAGGCAAAGAACAATGGTTCTCAATGGACAGGATTACGGGCATCTCAGAGTTGACGAATGCTGTGCGGTTGATAGCCTCCACCACATCCTGAGTGAATAATAGATGTGTCAGATAAAAACAGCAAAACTGAAGAAAATCGTTTTTTTGTTTTTTGTTTTTTTTTTAAAAAAGGGGGCTTGAGGGGCCTTTCAAGCTCCGGGGCATGAACAGACCTTAAATGGGATCTTGGTCGTCAGGGTGTGTCCGTGGTAAATAATGGGCATGCCATCATCTCCATCCCAGCAATCCAACTCCACGCTCCTACAGCCCTGCAGCAGCACCTGAAGAGCAGTCCCGTCAAAGCCCACGTCGCATTTAAAATAGCAATTCATTTCACAACATTTATACAGAGGAAGGCTAACCAGTCTCAGGAGAGACCGTCCTGGCATGCAACATTACGACTGTTGAGAGAGCAACAATACTGACAGCTTAGCATTGTAGCAGTATGCAGCTTACAGAATCAGAGTCTGAGAGACAGATGCGTGTTCGGGGTCTTTGCTGTTCTCACCTGGCTGTATAGTTCCACTGAGGACTCTCCTTTGAGCTGGTGACCGGTGAGGTATGTGTTGTGTGAGGATTCAATGTAATAGTAAGACAGTGGGTACTGCAGATCTTCGAAGTTTACTTGAGATTCCTCATTCTTAGATGCAAAGTTATCTTTGTCCATCAGAAACCTTAAAGAGTAGGTTATGCTGGGTTTTAGTGTCATGCACATTTTACTTTCTCGATAAAGCCGAGTTATTTTAGCACCAATGCCAGTCAACAAGATCATCTTATTAATTGAATGCGTTGTTTGTCAAGAGTTTATAAGTTTACAAAACATGTTTACTGCAGTCTTGATTTTCATTCATCATGAGTGACTAACCTCGCAAATCCTTCAAAGGACATCCAGCCCATCTGACGCATGCTTACAGACGGTTCAAATTTCTGAAGGGAACATGAGAAATCGTTAAATTAACTTTGGAGACCTCCGTCGGCATATACATAACTGGAGATCACAAACTGATGAAAGAATGCAGTCCTATCTGTCAATCAGGCAGTGATATCACTGATCATAGCAGCATAAAGCGCATCAGGTCACTCACAAAGTGTAAAAAACTAATATCCTAACACTAACATTCCGTGGTCAAGCCTTTAGCAACAGCGCTGTAAATACTTAGGAGGTAAAAGCCAGGTTCTTGCCCAATTATCCATAATTTTCTATGTAAAAGTTTAAGTACCATATTAAACTAAAAGCTCTGGAGAGCAACATGAATGCGATCCTCTGGGAAATGTAGTCCTTTAACTCACTTGTATAATGCTGAGGATCTCATCATAAGTTAGGTGTTCCCGCTGGCAGTTAACCAGGAAATCATTAAGCTGAGGGATGGCTAAGCCCAGCACACCCAGGGAAACGTTCTCCACCCCAGTACCGTTGGTTACAATGCTCGCTGCTGCAATGGCGTCCGAGATCTGCTTTTGGTTGTCGGACATCTGCTGCCGAGTGCGGATGAAGAGACCAAGGTCAGATCCATTGCGCGTCAGTAGATCTGTTGACGAGAAATCATCGTTAAAATTCGACCAGCTGTCTCCAAGCTCATCGCTCTGTCTGCTCGTGCACTCCACAAGCTGCGCTTCGCCTGTCCGAAAACAACGCAAAACGCAACGAAAAGAAAGCACATTCGAAAGAGAGCAGAGAATAGAGCTCACCCAAATCGGGCTGAAGCCCAGTGACTTTATCATCAATTCTTAGGTTGGTGTACAGAGGAGCAGACTCAGGACTAGAGCGAACACAGGGCACAGCGTATGTGTCAAACAGCTCTTTAAGATCTTTACGACTCCGGATGCTGCAAAGCCACAGATAGACAGGGTAACATAAAAGAAAAATTAGTGATCTATGAAGCCATAGTACTCAGTTACATATTTGTTTAATTGTAAAACACCGTCCAAAACCAAAACTAAATATTTACTTCATGCAAATACTTTCGGTTACTTGTTATTAATGGCAATACCCTTAAAGGAATCTTTACTGTCAAGAGAGATTTAGAAGAACTGAATACCTGAAGGACTTAAACAGCTCCACAAACTCAATGAAACTCATGATGCTGTCTGAGATCATGAGGTTCTGAAACCCCTTGAAGCAGCCCTTCCCCCGCCCATGCCAGCTCCTGCTGCTCCACGCACTATGGAGACAGAGCAGAGAGCATAGGTTCTCTTTTTTCAAAGCGCTTACTCAGGCCACTTTGTAAGACATTCATTTCCGTTGGGAAAAAAAATACAGTAAATAAGATCTGACCCTAAAGGCCAAAAAAGCTAGCCATATCACTTGACCATTAAAATCATAATAACATGTGTCTCGTTCTACAGAAAGTAAGATGGACAGGCCTACCCTGACTGGGTTTTGGAGCTGTTTGGAGGAATGGGAGAGGAATGTGGCCGAGCAGGGGTGGAGGTGTTTATACTAGAGGAGGATGAGGAGAAGGAGGAGGTAGAAGAAGAGGTTCCCGGGAACTGATTTTTGGTTGATAGGGAGGAAGATCCAGGAAGGCTACATTCTTCTGCAGGCAACATGTAAACATCACACCAATAGTTTTACAATAAAAAGCAGATGCCGGTAACGACAATTGCATTTTAATATGAAAGAGGATGATTGCATCTGAAATCCGATATGAAAATGAAAATGAATAAAACAAATATAAAGATACTCTTTCATTCTCACTTGTCTCACCGGTTTCCTCCTGGTCCACAGCATCTAAAGGATCGGATTCCCTCCTTCCGAGGCTCTCCTTACAGCTCCTTGTCTTTCGCATGATCATTTCATCATCAGTACCGTCCCCACTGTCTCCCTACACAGAAGACGCAAAGGTCTTTTACTCATACAAATCGGCCACAGTGACGGAGCAGCTGTAAAAATAAAAATGTTTACTGTGCGTTCGAAAAAACCCGAGATGAATGCGTGTCTCCTAACCCTGATGAGGATTTTCTTTTTCTTCTTGGAGGTGGAGCTGATAGCCAGGGGACTGTTCCTCTGGGAACCGGCCTTTTCCGTGCTTCTACCCAGCGTCCCTGTGCTACCCGCACCCATGTTCCAACGTCTGCCCCCGAACAGCTCAATGGCCTGGGCCAACGTCGGACCCTCAAATTTACCATCCTCCTGCAGTACCAGACAATAACTTTAATCAACTTAGATCTTTAACAAGGCAAGGCTACAAATTAGCTTGATAATGCACACAACGTGACAACTAGCGTTCCAAGAGATTACTTGTGACATTAGAGTGCAGTCTCGGCTTACGGAAAACAGGCCAGTTACGAGCTGAGACCAGATCGCTATGTATCTTACGACAGACCATAAACTCAGGATTCAAAAGGCAAGGAGGTAAGCAACTACACTGAATCAAACGTCCTTCAATTTCAAATGCTCTTTATCCACAATGATAAACACATTTACGCTATGTGAATACATACACGTACAATAGTGTGCACGATACAATAGAGTTGCAGAATGTACATCTACCTGGTACAGGCTGACGTATTGCCTGCGAAGCCACTGCAGCCTCTGGTCGGGGAATTTTTTGATTTTCCTGATTGCACTGACCAGCTCTTGTAGGCCCTCATACAGCATGTTCGCCGTATGCTTGGGGGCCACAAAGTGTAGAAGACGGTTATCAGTAGTGTGGAGCCCATAGAGTAGTGTGATGCCATTCTCCTCCACATTCATATTACACAACTTATTTTGCAAACAGACGGAGTGAATGTCCAGTCCGTGGTGACCCATGAACACAGCCTTCACCAAGGTCAGGTCCAGAAGCCCTTCTGTAAGCCCGTTGAAAACAGCCTGGCCCAGGGGAAGGTTCTCTGGCCATGGGTGGCTTCCAACAAAGCCCTTGGCTTTCCAGACCAGGGGGCAGCTGCTCTGAGGTTTGGCCCACGTAAGGGAACAGTTATCGGGCTGCAGACGGAGGAAGCAACGGGCGGTAAGGTGGGTCTCCTGGTCGTAGTGGATTACGGTGGCGCCCTGCTGGAGAAAGTGGTGCACGTCGGGCTGTAAGGAGAGCACGTACCAGGGGATGAGCTCCGTGCCGTGACTGAAAGCTCCTTGCGTCTCCTCAGCTGTCTGGACATCTATATCCTTAGGAGTCAAATCCGCCAAATCTCCCTCAGAGTCCGAGAGCTCCCCCATTAAAAATCTGAGTATGAAAAAGAAAAAAAAAAGGATGGCTTAGATTTCACAAATGGCAACAAACCTGCACGCAAATGTCACCTCTTCACAGCCTCTTGCAGGTGACAAAGATAAATCAGATATGAAAACAGCAAGCTTGTTCAATTTCACCAGAACGTAAACAAAATGGTCAAACAAATGGTTCAACTACAACGCTCAGCATTCCGCTCTGCAGCTGACCATATCAGGGAACACAATTCACCAAGCATTTGTACCTGTGCTTAAGTGCAACTTGTATTAATGCACAGCATAATGTAATGAAGACAAATTTAGTAACAAAAGGTCAAACTCCTCAAACAGAGCAGGCCAGCAACTTACAGGACAGGGGCTGAATCAGGCGCTCTCCTGATAAGAAGTGAGTTAAAGAAAGAGGGACAGACGGGGAGGAGAGAAGAGAAAAGGCAGAGAAGCATTTCAGAGACTGTAAAAGTAAACAGCAATACTTCACTCTTCACCATCTGTCACAATCAGCGAGCAACTGTGTAATTATCAATACCACATTTAGGACACATTTAACAGAACGCGGATCACGTGACCCGCATCAGCAACTGAAGCGGTTCTGAAAAAAAAAACCCAAATTAAGACAAACAAAGAGGTGCCACACAGACCATAGACCGGCAGCACCGGAGCTGTTTCAGTAAGATTAAAACGGAGATTAAAACCATCTCCTACGAGATTAAAAACACTGGGGACAGTGACTCAACACAGGCATTGAGACTATCCAGAGGCGCCTTGTGACACAACATTAATAACCAGTGAGAATGCTTCCCCTCCTCCTGTCACACACTTGTTCAAAATGAGGACAAACAGAACCCACACGGCCGTTCTCTTCCTCCTCAGGAAGCAGGAGCGCACTGATCATCCACCGAGCTCCAGATTTCATCACTACATAACAGTCATAATATCAGCATGTACTGGGTCACTAATACGTTTAACAAATACATTTAATCATGATAGAATAATCTGTCAATAATTTTAAAAATCTGTCTCCACACCTGAAGAATAAACATCGTTCAAATATTCACGATTTACAATTTACTTCAAATTGTCAAGATACAAAAAAAAAAAAAAAGTAATTACCACACACACATTGAGAACCTACAAAACTGAGACAAAATAAACTCCATGTTGCTCTACTCTTTCAAGTAATTCATCCTTTTAAGTAATACTTTTTAAATTTCTGTGCGCTTCTTCAGTATATGTGCTTTCAACTCTTCGTCCACAATAGCAATTACCAGAAGCATAGAGCAGGGAGGTGAAGTGGTTGAGTGAATGTGTGTAGTATTTTGTGCACTGGAGGACAACAATAAAGAAATGCTGCTATAACCTGTAGAGCACACAAAGACCTCCACAAAAAGCTCCACAAAGCTGTGTCAGAACAGGCCGAGAATGATTCACAATAAATTACCTGCTAAAACCGATTCACTGATGTGGTCACATCAAGAATATGTTCTGATGGTACCTCATGAAATGGAGCATGAACTCTTGTTCTTGTTTCAAATGACAGCATTACCTTTGACATGTCCATGATTAATGATGTTTAAACAAACAACAATGAAGGAGCCAAAGCTCTCATTGAACCTCTCTGATACACGGAAGTAATACTTATCCAAAGTACGGGAAAGGAGAATTATTTTGAGGAAAGTGAGAGGAAAGTAGACCAATTCAAACTCTCAGAGAAAACAAATAACCACATGGCAAGAGTGCATAAGTTGAACAGAAGCAAATATACTTGTAACAATACAACAATGAACTGATCTTAGCATTCCACCCTGAAGATGTGAGGTGCACTTACTGGTTTCTGCTCTTGTCTTTGAGATAGTTGGCATAGAAGGTACCACCCTCACGGCCGCCCTCCTCAGACTCCTCAGCTTCTAGGCTACGGTTGCAGCTTCGGATGGTCTGCAGGATGTTGCTGACTGTGGCCTCTTTCTCTGAGCTGTGCAGGCCATCACTTCCTGCTCTCTGAAGAAAGTGCTGCTGGCCATCGTAGTCCGAGACAAACTGGACATAGGAGACGCACTCTCATTCAGGATCGCTCAGAGACAATTGATTTAAAAAAATTACTACTTAATTCTGCTCAGTTACTTAATTTAACGAAGACTACTATACCACTGGTGTGACTAAATTATACACGGATCAACCGCAAAGCAGCGATTTCGTCAAAATTATGAAGGTCACTCTTTTACTATACATGCAGGCCATAGGATAAAAACATCAATCTCACTGATTTGAACCTGAGAGAAATATCTGATTTTATCATTATAGATATGATTATAATATCTGACAATGAGAATAAGTCCGTGAGAATAGGTCATGACCAAACTATGACCATATTCTAGCCTTACCTCCATGGAGTCCTCACGAGAGTCCAAAGAAGGGCGTAAACCAATCAGACTAGCAGCACCATCAAGAGCATCACTGAGCTCCTTCAAGAACACACCGCAGAACGGCACCACCTTACAGCCAGGAATGTTAAGGGCCCGATTCACCACTTTCTTGTACTCTGATGAGGATTCGTGCTGGGCCATAGCATCTTTCAGGCTGCGCATGGTCTCAATGTCAGCCTGGTCCATGAACTGCCACATCTTAAGGACCTTTCGAGATCTGGGCCAGAGTGTCTAGTTAACATTCCAGCACCATCTCACTGTTACTAACATTCATGCCAAATGAAAGACCACACACAGATCTAAATAAACTCTGAAGAACACCCAAGACTAAAAACTTAATTCACTGAGTGAACCTTTCCTCCCCACCCCCACCCCAAAGACCTTTAGTGTGTCAAACCACGGGCTGTCAGCATGGATAGAAATCTCAAAACCCCCCAAGCGGCGTCAAGCATTCAAACATACCTGAGCCCTGCCAAGAACTCCATAACCGCATTGTAGTTGCCCATGTTCCAACAGCACTTTGCCACATGAACCAAGTTGGAGAATACCTCCCTCTTCTCTTCCATAGTGCCCGCAGTGAGGATCAGCCATGTCACCCAGGAGCTGACCTACAGACAGGACAAACAGTCATCCTGAAATAGGAACAAGAGCTGGAACAAACACCGTAACTAGACACCAATGCCTGGTGCTACTTTAGAATTTACATTTACCAATCAAAGGGATGTTTAAAAGAGATGGCAATGGCATACAAGCCTAAACCCCAGCGATACAAAGTCAGACAGCTCCTCTCAAGGCCCCCCTCACTGGCTTAAGACTTTTGGATGAGATTGTATTAAAGAGGGTGTGAGGTCCAGTAAGAATAACATAGACAGAATGAGCTCCTAGCAATGACATCAACTATTCTGAGCATTACCCCATTACAGGTAATGACAAAAGCTTATGAGGAAATATTATATCCATTTTCTGACCCTAAACTGAAATATTAGCTCCACCATTAGATACGCCAAAGAAACGTGCTTTGAAATAAGAGCCATTAATTTCCTGATTTAGTTTTCCGAAAGCCAGAGTAAAAAATAAATCCAGTTCAAGGAACAGCCTGTCTCATAGTTGAAGCTAATGTTGCACTCAGCACCATCTGTGGGACAGGACTAGCTTCAGAGTTGAAAAAGGTAAACACATCTATCTAGACTTAATTAAAATGAGCTCTGGTTTGATCAGCTCCTTTGTTCTTTCACAGGCAGCGCTTGAGAGTTTTAGTTTTTCTTAACGATTTTTCATTAAGATCAAATGGATTCTGCTCACTCTGTTCAAAGAAAAGCCTTCTCTATCCCAGTCTACAGCATTTCACTATAGTGACAGCTGTTACTCTAACTCACTGCTAGAAACTTCAGATTCAGCACTCGCGTTGCACAAATAAATACCACTTAATTAACTTTTAATGAATAAAAAGTGGTATCAAGGTCTTCTACACAGCAACATCTTCAATATTAACAAAAGAGTATATTCCATATGAATCTTGAATTTTGCTACCACTTAACATAACATAAAAGTCACAAAATTGATCTGATCATTTGCACACGGTGCTGGGCCATTTTGAAAGGAAGCCAGTATTGGGTACAAATATTTATGTGCCGGCGTGTTTCAGCTAAAAACATCTCACAGAAACAAAAGGTGGTTACATAAACAGTGCCACGGGGCCTTGACGGTCAAGAACGTTTAGTGCAAGGGGACACGCACTCTTAGGCTCATATCATCTTTCTGGCATTCCTCTCATCAACATGCTGCTCTGGAGTTACACCAGAGAATAACCAGCAGCTTTCGCACGCTCACACACACACACACACACACACAGACACACACACGCACGCAAAGACTACATCCCTAACACACTTACGTCAGAGCAAACTGAGCGGCAACCAAAGGACATCAAAAAGGCGCCGATCAGGCATCGGCGCTTTACACTATGACTGCTTATCGTCCAAAACCGCAGACAAATGATCGCAAAAAATCCCAATACATACATCTATGATCATTTTTGGCAGGGCTATAAAAAGGATTACGATGGGGGAAAAAAAATAGAAATACATAAACACATAGTTTTTATATGAATGAGTCCTGAATTTACATACTTGGCAAAGCAAGTGAAATTCCATCTAACTGGAATTTATTTGCCTGTTGGACAGTAGAGACTGGAACGAAAAGGAGGGGGATCAGTTATGTGATCTCTGGTGATCATACAATGACTCTCATTACATCATTTTGTCGACTATACTCAAGGACGCTGACATATATAGACAAATATAGATTTCTTTAGAAATCCCTGAGAGATATAATTGGGGAGACCTAGATTAAAACCTTATGTTCCCGGGAAATATCATAAATCTTTTCGTATTATGTGGACATCACTCACTTCTAAGCCTGCCCTCCCCACACGGCCTACAGTATAAAACTGTGAAGGTCACTTTCCTGAAATGCGCGTCTTACATAACCAAGGTTGACTGATAGAACAGTTTCAAACTCAATGCAGGCATACCTCAGTGTGTTTGACAGTGGTTTGACCAAAAATGGCATGGATGCCTGTTTGAGAAATAAAAGTCTCTCTTTCTGTCTCTATTTCTCTTCCTTGCTGCACTGTCTTCTAATGAAAACCTGCTGAAAGGGAGGCATGTAACTTCCATATGAGATCACCATTCTCCCTAAGTGTTCAAAAGCAGTAAAACATGCTTTTTCTGGTAGATTCAACATTAAAAACTACTGCAATAAACACTGTTTATATGGATGGGTGTTGATAAATGAACTACAAAAACTGAAAACATTGACATAAATCACTGACACACAAAACTAAGAACTCTACTAAAATCACTGCTCAATTCATCTTTACCTGACAGCAAACAAATGGTAATGAATAAAAATTCTGGTCAGGGTGCTTTAACCGTACATAGGCTATGATTGACAACATTGAGTTTTTAAATGTCTAACAAAACGGCCAGACCATTACATAATCTCACTTTGATGAACAGAATAGACATGAAGGAGCTCTTATCTACTCAACTTCACTCAGTTGGTGAAGATGAAGTGAAGAGCAAAAGTAAAACAAAGTCAAGACCTCACTTCAGTCTCTATGTCGCTTCAGGTCTCACCTCGTTGAAGCGTGTCACCAGATCCTCCACAGTGTTATAGTGGGTGTTCTGCGTGGGCATACTGGGAGCAGACAGAGACGCTTTGAGGTGCGGATGACGCTTCTGGCACTCTGGGCTACCCAGATCACGGGTGAGGAAACAGAGGTAGTCCAAAGGGAAAACGCGGCGATACAGCTGCTGCTCCTGTTCCGTTAGGACGTAGGCGATCTCTTCGGGGAACTGAATGAGGTGACGCAGGTCCGCCAGCTCCTTGCTGATGCCCGTCACGTTGGGCGACAGGGCACTGGCGCCAGCCATGGAGCCGCAGAGCTGCCGCTCTGAAAACCACACACGCACAAATAGACAAACGAGCAACATCAGAACAGCGAGACCTCAGAAGATTCCACACGCTCAATAAAGTGAAGTGATACCATCTACAAATGCGCCTCAAAAGTTACCTCCAGGGTAGAAATTCAAGGGGGTAACCAACATTTTATTCATTTAAAACATTTTTCATAATCTGAAAATGAAAAAGATATATCAGTCAAATGAACTACATTGAGCGGCGAGCTACTGGGAAAAGTATAGTATACTTCACTGATGTGTCTAAGGTTCGATCTGATGTTTTACAATTACCGTATTAACTCAGCTCTAACAGAGGACACAATGTTCTATATACCTATCTCGGCTTATAAAGATAGACCAGGATCTTGGTCCAATCGTGTTGGCGTGATTAGCAGGCCTGGGTAGACAAAGCACAATAAATACTCTAAATTAGATGCCTGTCTGGACATCTTCAGCTGTCAAAGGCTAAACTAGATGTTTCATTCGATGCTTCAGGGCACCACAGCCAACACCGGAACTGCTGTGGAAGGAGCTTTCTGCTGCATAATTTGTGTATCAAGTCATTATCTACCGTGGACATGAAAACATCGCTTGTGTGTAAATGTTTACAAATAATTTACTTGCAAAAATATTAAACCTCACAGTGTATTTTTGAAATATGTATATTTTTGTGAGGTTTAAGTGTAGAGCTCCAAATACAAAATCTTCTTTTGGTTGCTGATTTTTTATTTATTTATTTTTTTTTCTGATTTTTTCTGCTGGTTTTATTACCTTTCTTGGTGAGACAACATGAATGAAGCTATTGACAATGTTGTATCACATTGTAGTTTTAACTCATTGATAGACAATGTTCTGAAAGCAGTGTAAATAATGGCTTCCATCATTTAAATGGTTTGTGCATTTGCTATCATCAGACAACTGCTGTGGAAAGAAGAGGGCCAAAATATTCCTGTGTGGCTACTAAGACTGAAGCCTAAGGATTAAAAAAAAAACAAAAAAAAACCCCACATATTGACAAAGTATAATAAGGCGTTAGAAAGCAGATGTTCTATACCGAGGCTCACCAACATCGCGCTGCGATCTCCAGCGTTCGCTTATCATAACACATCACACGCAGCTGTGCACCCCCTCATTCTCACATGGGATCGTTTGATGTAAGACAAATAGACTGAAAATTAATAAGCAGTTCATTATGCCACAAAAGCCCTGAAATAAGTGTATGCCTGATCTTTATGTATGGCCCATTCAATACAGAGTTAAAAGCATGCGGATTTCAGGGTTCGCGCCCTGTTCGTTTCGGCATAGATCCTGCTTTTAAGAAACACAAAGCTGTCTAAGTGCACTTCCTGACAGCCTTACTCATCCTCTGCATTCATTCACAGTCCTGTCTCTCTTTGTCTTCTCAAATAACAAAGAAATAGGAGGTTTTTTTTCTTTTTTCTTAAATTAAATCTTTAAATATCAGTAGCTTGAAATGGATGGGCAGGTTTGACTTTGATTCATGGTTATGAATAAAGCACGCAATAAATGTCTCTTAATGATCATTCACATCATGCCATACAGAGACTTATTAATCCATAAGGACATTAGGCACATGAAAAACATAAAGAAGATGAATGAAACCATGAAAACACAAACATATCATTATTGTGATGCAGTACATCCAATATTGTCTAATGCCCAATGATCACATATGTACAGTAGAGTGGTTCATGTCAGAGAAAACTACAATGATAGTATTCTAGGAGGAAAAGTCCAAAGAACAGTCATCAACTTTCTACAAATCAGAAACAGCTATGACTTGCAAGCCTGTGGTAAGCAGTACAGCATGTGACAAAAAGATAAATGAAAATGCCAGAATTTCAAAAAAAAAAAAAAAAAAATTAGCAGGCTAAGAGCTTGATGAAAGGCCAACTTACATGCTGCACAAGAAGCAATTCAGGCTTCAGACTGAATCCATATCTGTGAAAGTTGGTTTGCAACCCTTGATGATACTGTCAGTGGATGATTTGCATGATGATAAAGATTGCAGGAGAGCTTTCGGCTCTTACATTTAAGGTAATTGATATATTGATACGCCTAGAGCAGTGTCAACTAAACCAAATGAATGACTTGTAAACCTGTTTTACAACATACAACACATGTGTTGTACAAGAGGGTATTAGTCCAACGTGTTATTAACCAACCAACAGCATTTAGTCTTTACACAACAATTGTCCTATGATTCGCACTGAACTCCAAGTGACTACACAGAAGTGTTTTGCAATTTCAGTGTAAAACACAAAACACAATGAATGTTTGATAGGACAGCACAACAACCAACCATGTCACATCATTTCCATAAATAGAAAAACACTTCTCCAATGAAATATGAATAATTCGACCTAATGAACTGCAACACTACATCCGGGCTCTTCAACCATACTGTTGTCTTCCTGCGTACCAAAAAAGAACTGCGAAACATAAATCCTTGACACCGAGCACACCGTACAAGAACAGCAGCGTTGGAACACTCACAAGAAGAGATGAAAATGATTGATTCAAATTCACATAAAGCCAACCTGCCACCCTTCTTACTCTAACACAGATGGCTGGAGCAGACACTTACTTATTAGTTTAAAATCCACCCTGTGAGAGTGCTTCATGGTGGTACCGGCCGGCGGCTCACAGGTTCTCTGCTTCACGCAGCACCGGCGAGAGACACTTATCCACATTTAAGCAGCCAGCAGCAGCTGTCCAACTCCTCAGTCTTCTGAGCAGACGTTCTGCATATCTCACGACCGGCAGCTAGTCCACTCCACCCCTCCACCCCTCCACCCCTCCCTCCCTCTCTCTCTCTCTCTCTCTCTCTCTCTCTCTCTCTCCCTCTCCCTCGTTCTCTCTCTCCCTCTCTCAGACACACATACACAAACACACAAGCCCTCATACCCTCCTTTAGCTACTCCAATCTGGGAGGTCAGGTTACTCACAGATGAAAGGAACACATAGTGTTACTCCAGAAAGAGGAAGTCAAGCATCTAAACATGTACTCTGAGCCATTCAGGAGCAATTCAAAACCTCATGTTCAGGTCTGTATGAAGGAAAACAGCTACAGAGATGATTGTTTAATTTGTTCCAACGACTTGGTAAGAACATTTGTTATTAAGTATGATCCCCCGGGAACTGTTCCTTACCTTTAACCTTGTTTTTTTTTTTTTTTTATCTTGTCTTCCTAAAACATTTGCTTGAGGTTAGCAGTTTCTCCAACTTTTTTCCATAAAACCAAATTTTAGACAAAACCGTCAGGACACACCAAAAATATAAAGTACCAAAACCAGCATTCCCACCAACAAAGTTTCACACACTGCTCCTATGGATAACATGGAATAGAGTCAACCACTGAGTAAGGTGAGCTGAAAAATGTACATACAAACTTTGAGAAATTATGCACAGTGGACATTCATGTCACAACACTGAAATGCAGGAGAACCTCCACTGCTTTCCCACACCTGCCAATTCTTCAAGCGGAGCATACGTGAGAGCGAGTGATCTGCCAGCGCTTCAGAGCACAGTGTTCCCGAACCCAGTATAAACAACATAAACATGGCCACATGACACAACCTGGGCAACACACAGTCTTTCTACCACTCACAAGGAGTTCGAAGGTTTGAAATTTTCCATGGAAAAAAAAGGGTTGAATTGTTCTTCATTGACAGCGCGTTGATCAATGCTTCTTTTCTCCTGCCCAGACCTTTCCAAAACTCTTCTTATTCCAATTATCTATCTCCTTGACCATGTATATGTGTGTTTTGGTATCGAAACTGTTCCACTTCAGAGATGCTGACTTCTTTTTCAGACATGTTCTATTGCGTAGACAGAGAGCGCTGTGTCCAAAACAACAACAACATCAACAACAACAACAACAACAACAACAACAACAACAACAACAACAACAACAAAAAAACACGATGCAAACTTCAGATGTCCCACACTGTGAGAAATGTTGTTTTATAAACTGATTAGAGAGCAAAAGGGAGAGATGGGAGATCTAATAAGAGGGTTAATAAAGATGCAGCAAACTAAAATGCATCACATTCTGAAATAACTAACGGATACTGCAAATGAAGGACATGCTTGGCTTGAGTGGACAATGTACAGCTCAATGTATACCGCCAGAAAAAAAATAATACCAACAAGAGAAAACAGAAATCCTGGGCTAAAGCAATAGCCCAATGGAGCCAGTAAAACACTGGTTGGTCAGTTCTTGGCTTAAAGCTAAATACCAAATTCTTACATGGTTTAAGCTAAGCAGGATTTGAATACCTTTCAGAAGGTTACAAACTGTTTGAAGTGAAATTTAAGCATAGCATTAAAAGAGGGAATAAAGTTCTGAAATTCAGACCACTTACAAATACATATATAATACAATAAAATATAATATAACATAATACAATACTATATATATATGTGTGTGTGTGTGTGTCTGTATGTATGTATACATACACACACACACACACACACATATATACAAAAGACTTCAACTATTCATCTACCTTTTCCTGAACAACTGGCGACTAAAACATTGAACAAAAATGTGACAATCTGAATTACATTAAGTTTTATGGCCATTAACACAAGTGCCCTTGATTTTACATCAGTAAAATGCAACTAATGTACATAACGACCTATATCAGACTGTATCTTGTCTAAAAGGAAGTTTCCTCCCGCAGGTCGTAAATGAATGAAAGAATGCTCCAGCAATTAGGCCAGTATTTGGAGGCCACAGATACCAGGGTGACTGACTCACCAAGTCAACTTTGATCATAGCCACCGTGTCACCTGGACCCGGTCCAGATAACTCTGTCGAGCCTTGAGAGGATCATCTTGCAAAAGTGTACAGGGGCGGCAGGCGGCTTGCCTCACAGGTTATACCACAGAGAAAGAGAGTGACTGCCACTGACTGCAGCCAGAATCAAATCAGCCAAAGACAATCAAGGGAAGAACACTATTACACATCAAAGGGGGGCTCAAGGATGTTTGAAGTGCACGCTGCATTAAAGTCTGTTGGCAGCATCACCGCAGAGAGATGGAAGAGCACAAGACTCACTCCTCTACAGCAATCATATAACACAGCACTTAGCTGCATAGTGGAGATGATTTTCATTAGTCCGCAATCCGTTTTTCCCTCATCTGTCAAAAAACCTCCTTGTACATCTTTCCCCTTGGCAAAGAACACACACACACACACACACACACACTCCAAAAAATCATTTACTGAAATTCTTCTGGGGAACGTTTTATAGTCCCCTAAGGAGAAAAGTCGAAGGGAAATATGAAAAAAAGTCTGGTGGAAAGATGAGCTGAAGTTCCATATGTGTGAGTAAGATGTATAAGCTACTACAGAAATAACCTCTGCGTTCATCCCCTCACAAATGTCCCACAGCAAATAACACCAGACATGTGGGAAAATTACAAAACAAAAAGTCTCTGTGGACTAGAGATCGCTACTCTACTCAAATCGAAACTGAACCATCCTTGGAAATAATGAAAGCAACGGTCTACAACACCCACAAATGAATAAATTGTTTATCCTTATCAGATGACATGTACCTTTAAAATGTTCACTGAAATTACTGCTCTCATGGGAACAGGAATCATGTCTGCGGCTTGCGCAATAGTTATGGCTAAGCTTTTCGTCTTTACGGCCAGGATGCGCAACAGCTCCAAACAGCTTCCCCGCTTACACCGACCACAAGTTCAACACTAAAACGATTCAAAAGGAGTAAATAAAAAACACTCTGATCCCACCCTTGGGATGATTATGAAAACAAAGCAAACTAATTAATCTTTAACCATATAGCAACTCTTACAAATCTTGTATACTGTCTCATTTTGTACCTCTGCCCACTTACCTTTTGGGGTGGCTTTGCTGGTGGAGCCAACAGCGACACTGGGTAACGAAGTCCGGGCTGCGAGGCCTGCAGTAGCCTCCAGCAAGGCTCCAGTGAGCTGAGTAGCAATGCTGGTCCTCAGAAAGCAGGCCCGGTAGTTAATCAACACTGGGGACGACAAGGGCCATGTCCCTACAGAGCAGTACCCTGGGTAAGAGGGCTGCACACAGGCCAGAAGTTTCCAGGAGGGGTGTAGGAAGTGGACCTCTGGAGTCAGGATAGGATCAGCTTGACCAACCTGCGAACACACAAACAACATAAAAGAAAAAATACATATATATTTTATCAAATAAAGATACGGCTGACGCCTAGTATTTGTGACGTTTCTGAGGAATACTTGAGGAAGATATTTCAGCTTTTCCCCTTTGTTTTCCATTCTGGTATGCAGTTCCTTTGACGCTTCACGAAATGTGTTTTCATGTGTGGTCATTTTCAAAGGAAGCGCACACATTTTAAATGAACACCTAGATGAAAAACATAAACTGAACTAGAGGTTTGCTTCGTAATTATACTGTCCCTCCATTTGAAGGAGGACTCAGATCTACTGCCAATTTACTTAAGGTTTCAGTTATGTCAAAAGCAAGAGAAGAGAGAGAACTTTGTGTTCTTAATGTGCATATTAAGAGAACTGCACCACAAGCTTACAAGAAACTTAACTCAAACCTCTCCTAAGATGGCCTGACTGTAGTTCATTTCAGTAGATTATGAGTTTATTTGGAGCATTCAAATATCCATGACAATTTTGGTTGAATAGCTCTGGTTTCACAAAAATTGGCTGAAAGGGAGCAAACTGTTTCAAAAACCTTAAAATTTAACATCTACATCAGCTGTAGGGAAGTATCCACTCACAGGCTTTAAGAAACAGTGTTTCCCATTTAGACTTGGCATAAAATTTTGACAAACAACATTCCAACTGCATCTAGTTTTGCGAAGCCTTAGACTATAATACACGTTGTTTACTTTCTTTGAGGTCACTGATGCAAGGGCTATGTGTTCAAAAATCTCACATCTTTGCTGTCCAATAAAAATAGCCAACAGAGCTGTCCAATAAAGAGCTGTACAGTACGGGGCATACAGGAAACCTTACATTGCAGATTCAGAGCAACTCAGCGAACTTGCATCTTCAAACCACTGACAAAAGTCTGAAACAGCATCTGAAAGCAATTTTAAAGGCTGTATTCACGGACGATATTGTCGGGTCTTCAAAACAAACCTATCCTGACTGATGAAGCACCAACACCATCATCTCCCTCTTCTCCTGGCACAGCTCAGCTCCGCTCACACTGCAGGGAATGGTGATTATTTCACCATTACTGACCCCAGACGGCAATTCTGCCACGTGTTTCTGAGAAAACCATTACTGCTGTTCTCTGTACCCTTCTTCAGAAGCTATTGACCCAGCTTCCTCATCCCAGCTCTCCGCTGCATACAGGTGCCTTGTGCCAAACATTAAAGCATTTTCATTGGATAAATCAATTCGGCACCGGTGCTGTGTGACAACGACTGGCTCGTGGGCCCCCCAGCGACTCCCTTGGAGGCTGTCACTGAAAGTAAGAGGGTGAAGTGGAGACGCAAGATTTTAGGGCAATTTTATCTAAAGGTCCATGTCTCTGACATCAACCCATCTTCAGCACTATATTGGAAAACAGTTTGCTCAGGGAAGTATAATCCATCAAAGCTGGTCCTTCAATTAAAAAATAAAGCTCTTGGTACAGTATATCAAAGTGATACTACACCAAAAAAAAAGATGCTGAAGTCATTTTTTTAACTCTCTGTTGTGTCAGCAAGTAAAAAAAAACAAAAACATTTTTGGCATCTGTGCATTTAAGGCTGGAACTTTTTCTTCTCTCCAGATGAACTGTACAGCTTTACAGCAGACATTTAATGAACAAATGATTTACTTGTAGTCCCTTGTCAATTACTGTTAAAAACCGGTTTCAGCAGACACACTGTTGAGTAAAAAAAAAATCATTTACAGCTTCATATTTGTTAAAATATCCTTTCAATAAATGAGCATTAATGGAACATTTCTGTTCTTGAGCTCCTCAGATCATTAGCTGGACGATGCCAAGTATCTAATGAGAACAGATAAAAAAAACATAAGCACAATGGTAATGTTTCTTGGGTGAAATGCAGGTCATGTCTCCAATTAGACAGGCAACGCACTGTGCTCAGCATCTGAGAATTGTCTTTGGACTGGAATTAAGTAGCTTATTGCCACAGCAACCAGGATAAAAGATTCTCAAAAGGGCTTAACAAGTCAATAGCCCAGGTCCTCATTTTTCTCATTTCATGGAGGTGCTACCAGAAAAAATTGCTTTGAGATGGCAGCTTATGTAACTAAACAATGTTGAAACCATTTTCAACATCAGCTCTAGCGAGAAACCGTGCTGTCAATTTCAACTGAATGATGTCAAGTATTTTAAATTAAAAAGGTACCTAGTAGCAAATTGCACAATGTTCAACACAAAGAGAACCAACGAACACAAGCAGGCAGTTATCATGACTTTGGAGAAAAAAAAAAAAAGATTCAGTTTCTAAGGAACACGCAATGAAATTGACGGGTTTTTTTAATGTCAGCATGCAAACCTTTTTTGAAACCTTAATTTATCAACAGCTATTAAAAAAAAAAAAAAAAAAAAAAAAGGTTTTACCATTCACCCCCTTGATGTTCGTTATGTTTCATAGAGTACAACAGTGTTCCTGTCAGCAATCAGAAATGCCGACCTGCAGTATGTGCAAGTTACAAAATCCCTCTCCATGCTGCAGAGTGGCTCCTTCCAAATGACTCTTTTAAGGGATGGGTTTCCTGTTCTAAAGATGATAAAATGTTACTTTGCCGTTGTCAGATCTTAAACCAGACCCCGGAGACTAAAATCATCCTGCCCGCACGTTCTGTGGCCACTTTTTTTTTTTTTTTTTGCCTGACCTCACCAGCTGTGGTGTTACAGAGCCCGCGCTGAAGTGGCATTACACAAGCAGCCCCGAAAGGACAAATCAACCCCACAGGCAGGTGGCTAAAAGCGTCCTCCTTTTATTGTTAATCTGCATTGTTGCCAGACAACCTTAGCTAAGTCAGAAGAGGAAAAATCCAAGCCAAGCCAATAAACAGATACCAACCTCACTAAACGTGATATTTAAACATGACCACAGACATGAGAGGATTCCACTGGTCGAAACAGAGGACAAACGCGTTTTAGTTACCAGTGACATTTTATCAGCAGGGGCCTGCACTGATTACAGGAAGGACCCTTCCAATCAGGATTAAGGGGAAGCAAAAACAGGCATAAAAACCTTCATCCAATCTGATATAGAACACTGGACTATATAGTAAGACTTCTTCTTCAGCGAAGTCCCCTGGCAACCACTGAATACACAGCTGCATAAACTGACTGTTGCTACCGGTGCAAATGTTGTTTAAAGTTATAAATTTCTAGTCTTGTCCCTAAATCTCACCAGTCTGGTTCTCATCAAGATTATTCATTTTAATCACAATTTTTTTCTGTGACATAGCACAGGGTCTTTAAATAAATAGACATCAAACTAACTATACATCTAGATATTATCTAACCAGACGTCTATCTGTTATCTAATCAACATGTCAACGACTTACTTTTCTGACACACACGCACACACTTTTTGGTTTCTTATTTTCTAATACAACGATTACGAGTATTTTACTCAGCTAAGATATCAGCAAACAAGCCAGGTTCAACATTGTGAGTTCAAGTTGACCACAAAGTCAGCAGGTGCGCTGGGATGTGAAGACAGTCTCTGGGCAGAGTTCCTATTGTGAGGTTGAAATTCTAGCTGGCTGCACTGGAGACTAAGTCAGACTAAAAGCCTGAAGACACACAAAGACGGCCGGAATGCCAAGCCTCTGTTAGGAGCACAGGAGCAGAGTGCAGTGACGAGCACACACAGTCCTAACCAACACAACACAACACAAAAAGACATTGGTCTTACACGCTGATGCGAAAAACAACATCTCTGAACGATGATCAAGCGGCGCAAACAAACGACTGAACAGCTGCTTTTAAGGGTTCCTTTACTTCTCACGGTGACTCGCAGGAAAGTTATTATATACATCCAAAATTGGACTGGTGACACTGTGTATTCAATTTTTATTTAATCTGCTGATGTAATTAACAGCTGAACAGACACCTTTCTTACTAAGCTGTGTCTTTAGTGGGCAAGATCTCTTGCCTGGCATTGATATTACTGACTGGAAATCAGACTTAAATAATCCTCTTCTCAGCATTAAGTAAAATGTGAAGCCTTTAGCACACTGACTCAGCATGGCCTTAACATGCCATTACAGGAGTGACCTACAGATCCTTCTAGCATTCAAACCCTTTGGGTCATGTGACCTAAACAGTATGCAGCTGTCACAAACATGCAGAGTGAAGACACAGGGTGGGATGGTTTTTGTGGAGAAGTGTCAAACACATGGTGGTCTAGTATTACCACAAGACGAACCAAATCTGGACCAAAGTTCAGTTCATCAATTGATGCTTCCAAAACCACTATTTACTTTCTACCACAAATTAAATTAAGATAAGACGAGCTTAAAAATGTTTTCAGATTTTTTTTTTTCCTGGTTATGAAGCTGCAGTAGAAATCACGATGAATATCACATAAACGAAATAAAATCTGATTGCGTGCTCTTGTAATCCTATGATACGGTAAAAAGATGAGTAATACACGAGTATAAAAAATGCTGATTTACAACATGCTGTCAGATAGTAGTTTACTGTCTCAATTTTATATTACTCCTCCATTGATTGTACAGTGTCAAGCTGGAGCAAAGATATAGGCTCTAAAAGACATCAGCCCACAGACTGTACAAACACAACTTTTCCCTCAATATGTCGGTCAAGTCCTCACTAAATGAATTCTAAAGACATAGCTCTCTCTACATCTTGGATGTGTCCTTGAATGTGTGCTATAAATCTGCACTCCTTTCAAAATCTAAACATCTGAATAGGGATATACTGACATTTGAGGGGGCATGAGTATTCACTGGCACGCTAAAAAAGACATTTTCATAAATGGAACTATTATAATATTATAATGGGGACAAATTTCATTTAAAATCATTTCTCTCCACGTACAGCTGTTTATGTCTGGCGTGTCTGTAAAGACTTGGCGGGGAACGCTAAACATTACCACCCTTGCACTCCTTTTGGCAAGAGAAACCTTTTGTCCAGGCAGAAATCCGGACCCTGTGTCTTTGCGAGCTGTTTCTTCCCCTCAGTTGCTGGATGTCTGGATTTTTTCAAAGCTGACTAAATATTTTGTGTCCATGCCAATGCTGTCTTCTTATCCAGACAATGCTGGCCTCAACCTATCAAACATCAATTAATTCTGTTTGGAAGAACAGATACTTGAATACCTTCCTTGATAAAGATGTTCTTATCAGGAGAGAGCTTGGGTTATGTAAAAGTAAGGTATGCATCAACTGTTCTGAAGTGGAAAAAAAGATTCAGCATTTCTCTGTTAATACCAAACTCAGACAGCCTCTTCCAAATGGAGTGAAACACCCCGTACATAATGAGCTGTGAACTTTGGGGGGGGGGGGGGGGGGATGTAAATACAGACATACAGTAATATGGGTGGACTGTTATGCATCAAAGTTGTAAAAATAAAATGTACCTGTCCTTGAAATTGTCACAGTCCATTACCTGACATAAATGACACAGGGGCCATTTCACACAGGAAACGGATGATAACCCTTGTAACATCTTGTGTCTTGTGTGTACATCATAATTTTTAAACTACTGCATGAACTATTGTAAGGAGATACATATGCATTCTAACATGACTGAGCTGTTAGCAGATTTACTCTTTTATATTTTTGTATTTGAAAATACATACTCTTCACACACTCTTTTTTTTCCTTTATGAATGAATCCAAATTCATCCATGCTATACCTGATCTTTGAGAGCTGCTGTAAGTACATTTCAAATCTCTCTTGCACAAGCGCTAAGAAAAAAAACAACAAACAAGTTTCATTCTCGATTTGCAATACATTGGCCACACCTGCACATTGAGGCAACTGAAATGTCAATCAATTGATCTACGGATGCAGTGTAATTGGCAACACAGCATAAAAAAACTGAGAGAACACATTCTCACAGGAGGTAGTGCATCCCCAGAGAATTTTCTCAATTGTCCAGCACTGTCTATTGTCAATTGCAGATCCATTATACTGACTCCCATGGGAGCTCCCATGAACCCTCCACGAAAGTCTACTTCTTAACCTCTGAGGTGGAATGCTTGGAATGAAATCCATTTAACCATACATCACAATAAACTTCATGCTCAGCACTGACATATAAAACAACAATGCACAAATTCTGCATATGACTGGGGCCCCCATGTCTTTAAGCTTGAATAACGCTTTCCCATTGTCATAGAGACCAGAGAGTGACCGCAAACAGGACTGATATGTTACTATGTGTGAGAATACGGGGGCTCATTCCCACAATTCATCTGAGCCACAAGGGAACCTTAAAACTGTTCTGCATTCTCAGAATGTACAATGATTGCTGACCGACTTCTTTTCTTCCTCAAAGTTCAACAGGAACCTATTACAGTCTCCTTCTGAATTGAGAACTTGACTCAGTGTGTAAAACACACAAATAAGAATTGAAAATATGTGCCTGGAATTGGTTCTGTTTCGTGCCATAGTTTGGCAATAATGATGTTAACAAGAGTTATCGTCAAAAAAAAAAAAAAAAAAAAAGCCCAAAATAAATCAAAAGGGCAAAATTGTGACGTTTTAGCGCATTGAGATTTACTTTTGCTGCAAACACAAATGATACACTTTGTTCATTCTCCATGCTCCATGAAGAGTGGACACTTTCAAATAAAATGACATCTTTTCACGTTGTAATGTTTACATCCTATGTTATCAGCAACACCCTGACTAGCCAACACTGATTCACTAATCAAAGTATAAAGTCTCCAGAGAGCAGGTTACATAGAGGACACTGTACCATGTTCCCAGTATTCAAAACACACAAAACAAAACCAATCTCCAACAAGTACAGAATGCAACACCAGGCAGTCATTCATCTTTAAAAACAACACGCCGAGAAAATCCAAATGAAGACTAACGAGCAGACCCTTACCCCGTCGAAAACGAGATCCCGATAGCTTTTATTACGAAAGAGTCACATGCAGGATTTAGGCAGGCCTACGTTACAGAGATCCTGTGTGTGTGTGTCTCAGAGCAGGTCCAGAAGTTGGCTGTCTGAGGCTGTAGTGAGAGCTGTGTGGATGTGATGCTCTCAGATTGCTCAGAGACAGTTTGGCACACAGCAAAGAGAAGGTGGGGCCCAACGCCAGTTCATGATCTCCTGCTGAATTTCACATGGGACCGTCTCAGCAATGTAACAGCTAATACCTCCCAGCACACACTCTCGAGCGGTTGCCTTTCACAACTCTCGGCTTACATGCCAATTTGTACGGGGACTCCGGACCAACGTTTGTGTGAAACAACCAAGAGATGCCACGAACGCGCGTAGGTTGTTTGTTTAATTTACTCTTTTGCTTTTATGTTACCACCCACAAAAGCCAAAAATGGGAAAACGGGCATGGGAAAACAAAACAAATGGAAGAGGGCAGAGAGCGCTGAAGAAGGGAAGAGAAAAGACAAACACTTAATGAGAAAACTGTTTGACTGGCCCACGTAGGGGTGGCTGCTCCCTGGGCATACAGCTCAAAGTGACAGACTGAACCTGGAACCTATTACCAACGAGAGAGAAATATAATGGCTCCCTGAAGGATCCTGTTATCACATCAACTTTCTCATGATGTCACACTGTAGCACTCTTTCTGCTGCTGTTAAAAAATAAATAAATTCCAGCTTTGCTAGTCCAAGATAGCATTTGGTAAGCTTGATGTGAGTATTGGCTTAATGGCCATTTTGCAAGATACAAAAAAACAGTGCCACTTCAGTGAAATAAAGTCTGCAGGAGTACAAGAGCAGAATTCTAATACAGAATAGTTGAGAACTTACAAATCTACAAAGGCATCAAAGGCACACAGTTTAGAACAACCACTAAAAGAATATATAGAGGAATATATAGAAAAACATGTAGAATCTACATAGAAAGAAGAAATGACGACTTAATGTTTAAAACAGTACGCACAATGTTGCAACAAAACAAAAAGAAGAAGAAGAAGCTGAAGAAGAAGAAAAAGAAAAGAAAGAAAGCAAAAGAAGAAAAAGAAAACAAACTCTACTCAGCCACTGAAAAGTAAATAAACAGCCAGTTGGGAAATGGAGGTGGATGGTGTGGGGTTTTTTTTCCCTGGTATGGGGAATAAAACAAGCCTAGAATAGAGTTAAGGGAGAGAACATTTATCGTCTGTTTGGGCAGGTCTGACTCACTTGACTACCAAGCAATTAGTCCATTATTGAAGGAAGGCAAAGAGAAAGATACCGCCTTACACAGGGTCAATTAAGGACGCTAACGGTTTGGATCTTGAAACTAAGCAATCCCATTAGACGGCATATATTAAACCCTGTTCAATCGAGCTGTTTTAAGTTAGGAGCACAATGATAAACACATGAAAAATTCATACAGCTGTCCTTTAACAACCCAGTGATCCATTGTGACAGGGGAAACAGGTCATATTTTATCAGGAGAATGCTAGAATATTTGATTCCTGTCATCAGTCAGCCTGCTCTGCTGTTACCATGAGAACAGCTTAAGAAGAGGTTTTCAGACTTTCCGCTGAGGCCAAGGCATATGCTATTATACTGTGTGTAAGAGTGATAAAGAAGACAGCAGGCATTGACCTGGCTCTACTTTCCATTTCTGAGCAGGTGATGAAAAATTAAAATCACAATAAACGTCTTGCATCTTACAATAGACATGCATTTGTCTGATCTTGATAAGCATCCACTGAAGGTAAACACAGCTGTTTTTTTGGGGGGGGTTTTGACTGCAGTTCTAATTGTGATGAAGAAAGATATCGATTCTTCAAAGAGAGACTAATTGAAGTCAGCCACTCAAGTAGGAAAAAAAAAAACACATCAAAGTAACTTTCACAACAGAGAAATCAAATTTGCTAACATAAATTCCATTTGATCTACTTAAAAGTATAAGAAGATATATCCACAGGAACAAAATCCATGAATGAATCAATGAAACAAGGTCCATAAGTGCATCATAATCTCAATTATATTTTGAAAGTCACTATGTCATCTTTTTCCCTATGCAGAAGGCTATTCAGTGTATACAGCAAGATGCTAAAGTGGCACAGCAGTGGCTTTCATGCAGTCACCACTGCCTCCTAGTGGTAAGACACTATACTACAGAAGGCAAAACTAAAAATGTTGAGACAAATACAGTTTACTTTCCACACTGACTTTCATTATCATCAGACAGATCTGTGAAAGTTGGCGACACATGCAGAATACAACCCTGTATGACCTACGTAAATACACCTGAGGACAGCAATGTGATGCCTTTGTGCGCTCGAGATCGTTTTTCATACGATTTGCCAAAATCCTGATCATATCTGTGCCAAACCAATGAGGGTGACTAATGCACTGAACATACACAGCAGCTCTGGTGAGGACTGAGGTGTCAGAAATCACGTAATCTGATTACACAATGTACCACGTTCAAATAAAGACTTCTTTGATAGATTATGTCCTGCAGTAGAGGCCAAAGTACTATGACACAGCCTACACAACTTCCGGACAGGTAATACACTGACAATCTTTGGCATGTCTTTATGTTCAACAAGTAGGATGTTTTAAATATCAAGCATGCTTACAAGGTTGTGAAAGTCTTAGGATTTTCATGTGTGACCACTAGGTGGCACAGTCAAGCAATCAAGAAACTCAGCAACACTGCTGGTACACTTCCTCCCTGGGACAATTAAGATTAAACTGGTAATATTGCACTGGAATAGCATGATTAGTCAAATATTTCCAATAACACTGTTTGTTATTGTGTAAGTGAAAGCATTCCCTTTTTTTGTCAGGTCACTTCATGGTCAGTTTTGGTCAATGAAGAACAAATGATTTTCAACTAGCACAGAAGTCTGTCCACGACCGCATTTGGGTAGGCTGAGGACATAAAATATGTGCGTGCAAAATTAAAAAAAAAAAAAAAGTTACACTTGTGGAAAAGAGAGACTGAGACTTTTAAATAAAAAGAAAGCATGCACAGCTGCACAAAATCTAGAGGAAAATTTAGAAAAGTACACAGTATAACATGCCTGTGGCCTCTAAGGGTGTTCGTTTTCCATGAAGCACAAACAGCAGTGTGACTACCACTGAGACCCCGAACTCTCCAGGGGGGAACGACAGACGGCGATGTTGACGTGAGCATTTTCCCAGAACTAAAGACGAGATGGCCCAACGCACTGATGACCCTCACTGACAAAACCAGTTATTTCAGATTAAACTTATGAAAAGCTACATAAGTTTTTTAATTGTCAAATGGAGATGACCCTTCATGCTGGTGTCAGAAAAGTAACTATAATCACCATCCATCCAGCCTTCACAGCTCCAGTCAAAAACAGAAAAAAAAAAAAAGAAGCAATCTATTCATTAAGTTACTATTCCCACTTGACTGTATTCCCTCATGAGTGAGGACAGCATTGAAAATGAGCTCTCTCTTTGTTAATAATAGGTCTTTGGGTTATTGTCCCTGATGCCTTTTTGTAGAGATGCGCATCTGCTTGAACAGCCTGTATCAGCATCCTAATCTATGCCTGTTTTCTAAGCTGCAGGGCCCGGTCGGGAGTGAAAGGAGCCTGCTATGCACATTCCACTCCGACGGCACTCACTCCTGGTCGACAGTGAGAGCATGGCCCCCCTCACACTAATGACACCCACACACATACACACACAAACAAATGCACGGACGCAAGCACACATTCTTAATGCAGACAGAGTGGCGACACTACCAAAATCATTAAGCAAATCTCTTCCCACAGACAACGACGATGGACATGTCAAATCACACTAAGGTGCAAATGTATTTTTTAGTTTGAAGATTATTTGGCAGTTATTCATTCATAAAGCCTTAGTAACCACTGCTTAGGCGTGCCAGGAATTTTCAATGGGTTACATCTTGGCCCTTTGAATCCATCTAGCGCATGTAGGTTTGGCAGTACGCCTGTAGTTGCCGTCTTGTTAAAACGCGAATCTTTGTCCTAGTTTTGGTTTTCTCTCACTGTAGCCAGAAGGTTTTCCTCAAAGACCTCTCTGTACTTTACTCTAGATATTTCCCCCTTTCTCAAAACAGCTTTATCTCTATCAGCCAATGAGAAGCATCCTCATCAAGACTCTTTCACCTTCACCCCTAGCACTGTCCAACAGTCGTACGCAACATTTTTCATTATTTGTTCAATTATATGTCAGACCTCAAAATGCTTTGGCATATGGCTACAGAATCTCCAGGGCTTTTTCTTCTGCGTACCCCAAACCCATTTTAATTTCATTTTGGACCCAGTGACTTTATGGGGTGATTGAACCATGAGTTGGAAAAAAAAAACAAAAAAAAACACTGTGTCTATGTACACCACCTGTCCAGAATAAGATCAGCCTCCCAAGAACTCATTTCAGAACCACCTGCTTCTCTGTTGACTCTTCCATCTGTTTTACGTTTTTCAGGAGCATTTTCCTGTTTTAATACACTGGGCCCTCTAGAAGGTAAACACTTTGACTTGTAAAATTTTCATCAAGGCCATTCTTCTTCCGGGACTCAAGAGTCTAAGAGTCGTCTCTCTGCAAACACATAAACTCCTAAAGAGACGTTTGATTAATTACAACTGTTTGTCCAACAAATTAAAAACTTTATTACCAGAGTGGCAGTGATTGGCTATATATTTCATGTTCATCTTCACAAGACTGACAAACACGTGCGGTCAAAGAGTCTTACCTTATTTCACCCAGCCGCACACGGCTATGTGAGCAGAACTCACCGGAACTCTGTTTATTTCTATCCATACCCTGTACTTTTTTCTTTTTAAATCAAGATAAATTCAATAAACAGGATGTGCCAACAAATTCACGCCTCTAAAAATGACCTGAATGCTGAAGTGAAAGTTGTCTGTGCGGTTTAATTCAAAGACCGGTCAGAGCGGGCGAAAACATGACAACATGAAACCACATACCATTTTTTTATATTTTCCTTAGGAAACTGTGGCACCAGACACTGTGACCAGCAACAGTTTCATTAACTGGACATAAATTCGCTGACCATCAACATGAACAAGGTGCATAATCTATGTGAGTGGCCAGCCGCAGTGGCCACGACTGACAGAAATCACATTCAGATTATGGGTATGACTACATTTCTACATGACTCCAAACAGAATAAAAACCGGGCTGGAGAGCAGTAATAAACTAAAGTTAAACAATGTTTGTACACCGACCTGACAAGTTTTATTGGGGAGCATGCCATGGGAGTCCGTTAAATGGCTTTAAGCAACGCTAAACCAACGTCTGGCCTGCACAAAGACCACTTTGTGTCCTGTGTCATGGCCTCTGTGTCCCCTCCCCCTGCTGTGCTGTGTTCTGGGTTTTGCCCGACGATTTCAAGTCTACTCAGAAGTGGTGGTGGACAAGGCTTCTTATCAGCTTCTGTCATTCCGTTCTCTGTGGTGTACAGAAAGGTCTCAGACAGGATGTGATCTAGCTCTACCAGGCCTGTTGTTACAGCCTGAGCACATATCTGAGTGAGGAGGACGGGTGAGAGCTTTTGCCAAACTTCTCTCTTTTTTTTTTTTTTTTTTTTGGATTTGTTTTTTTTTTTTTTTTTCCTTTGTTAAGTTAATCGCAATGCACTGCGGTATCTACGTCGTACGTTTTCTCCCGTGTTAGTCACAATTTTGGTACTTCCGCATCCCGGTCTTATTCTGCTGTTATTTCAACAAGAGCATCTGATAAAGGCTCATTGCTATGGTTATCAGTCATCACCTGTTTAGCAAATGCTGTCTTACACATCGGGCAGTGCTTGCCGAATCGCATACCAGCTTGCTCTTTCTGAGGTGTGTCTGGCGACAGCTATGAAAGTTATTTCCCCTTAATGAAACATAGAGTTGTATTCATCTTTTCCCAAGCTCAAGAGTTTCTCCCACATGGACGCAATATAAACAAAAGTGAGCCTTACGGCAACAAGCAAACTTCATGTATGATCTCTGGACTGGAAACTTGGGCCTTGACAAGCTGACCTTTTATAATATATCATGGCACCCAGAAAAAAAACATAATTCCACCTCAAACTAGTAGTGGGTTTCATCTCTCACCTCCTATATAAGCTTATTAAATGAGTACTGCACATAAAGTCTGTTTATAACATAAACTCCTCGTTGTCCACTGGGAGTACAGAGAGGGGGGGGTCAAGGTCAGGCAAGGTCACAGTTTGAACTCTTCTGTGTTTCCTTCCCACTGTTACTGGCAGTAATTAGAGGGGGGAAAAAAGCACTTTGGACATGCCTTTCAGCGAGTTTCCCATTAAACACAGTGTCTGAAGAAAGATGATGTTTGTTCTTACTATTAACATCTATCACCACAAAAAGTCAATTACTGAGTGAGTGAACTTCAGAGCAAACATGTGCAAACATGAGCAGTCACTACCACCTTAATTAGAGGAACTGGTTCAGAAAATTAGAGTTTCAAAACTGACTGTCAATAAAGAAGCACTTGTTTTAAAAGGGCCAGGTATGCATAAGAGGCAAATACAATCAGAGAGAAAGGAAACAAAGATGCCTCCATATTCCAGAACCTGTTCAAACAAAAAGCAGCTATATCATTCAGTAAATGTTTGAGTCCACAGCCAGAGGCTGCCATAAATTTAAGGTTATCAGGCATGAGAGTGTACTCTGTTTGCTAATTGCATTCAAACAACATAAGCCTTTAATTAAAAGCACGCCTCAATTCAACAAGGCACTTCTATGCAATGAGTTACAATAAAATGCAAATTTAAACACACACACACACACACACACTGAAATTGGCCCTAAAGAGACGCAGATGTCCTATTGTGTTGTATTAAGATGTATTATGGAAAAGGCTGCCTATATAATTTGACAGCCTTTAAATTATGTGAATTATTCTGCCTGGAAACAGTGAGGCTCCAGCTCAACGTAACCACTCTAAGCTCATGTGGAAAGAATGCCGCTTTCCCTGCACCTTCAGCATTGAACCTCAACTCTCCAGAGGTTTCAAATTGGCCTGATGGAGTAATATTGGACAGAGAATACAGAGCCGGTCTGTCCCTCTCCTCTCTCTCTCTCCCTCCATCTCCTTGTCTATTTTTTCAGTATTCGGTGCTCAGCTCTTCAGTTGTTTGCTTGCTTCCCAAATCAGACTCAAAAACCTATTCTGGCATATGTCGCTATAACACGCTAAATAACTTGGACACCCTTAAAACAAAGAAACAAGGAAAAAAAAATTATTTATTGTTTTATTGGCAGCCCGTTTAAAAAAAAAAGACCGCCTGTTTGGCCTCAAATGCAAATAGTAGGAAAACTGCAAGGCACAGCCAGATCATGACAGAGTTATCAAAATAATCATTATGATTTGATACATGAGCTTAGAGGTAAAGCAGGCCACAAAAGAGTAATAAAAGGTCTCTGACCAGCCCATGTTACAAACCCTCTAACAGAGAACTGCTCTGTTTGGGTCAGGACATTGAGAAACACTGAACAGAAAAACTAGTGGTTTGACAAGGTCAGAACTACAGTGTCTTCACTCATATTCTATAGGATACAGTACAGAAGAAAGTATACCTGAAAAATTCATTTAGCATTTACTTACCTTGGGAAGCTATCTATGAGTCTAACTATTGTCTAAATCGAACTTGAAATGTACGTTATTCTTCTTAGTTTTCAAGATGTTAGTGGCTGGAATATTTAAGACAAGTTCTTTTTGTTGTCTTTTACAAAACCACAGTGAAATTGATTATTGAATGTTCATTATGGGAAAAAGAGGCATAACAGTGCCCTTCAGCACATTTCTGCAACAACCGCACAAAAAAAACGTCACACAAAGAATCGAAACGATTCACAATATTTTGGAAGTCACTCGAACAACAAAAAAGAATCAGCTGAAAACAGAAAGAAAATTCACTGCACAGTCCCTCTGCAGACAACCTCTGTGCATATAAGAACAGCATTTCTGATATATTTGAAATGACCCACTGTATTTTTGGTAATGTTGTTTTTGTTTATCCAAAAATATATACAATTCGCTGGTTTATTGAAGTGTGTTGGACCAAAAGAATGTGTGTGGTGCTCAGTGTTTTTTTTTTTAAGGAGTTCTGTTTAAATGCACATGACTGAAACATGACTGAAAAGCAGAATTGTAAACTAAAAGGATCTTCCATACTTGAAGATTGTGTCTCTGTTGAAACTGTGCAGCAAAGTGCGAAAACAGATGCCATAACTCACTCATCAGACCAGAACGTAACACCCTGCTTAAGTCGGCTGACGACAGAGGAAGCTTTCACGACCGCTTGGAGCGTTTGTGCGAAGTGCAAATGATCTTACCTTTGTGAACCTGACCCCTGCGTAGGTGAGAAGAGCTTTGGAAACCTGCAGCAGTAGGGACAGAGGCACTCTGGTTTGTACACTGGCTGTCTGTAGGTGCCTCACAGCTGGGTGACAGGTCTTTCCACAAACAGACTCCCATGCCCTCTCTGAGATATGACCGGTGGGTAGCTTTCTCACAATCACTCTGGTGCCAGTGCAAACAGTCTTCTTGATCTTCTGGTTGTTTTTCAAATATCTTCTGACCAGGACAGTGGAGCGCTCCTTGCTCCGCGCGAACCTGCTATCCGACACGACGTCCTCAGCGTTACTTTGTTGGATGGCGGTAGACGATTTCAGAGCCATCGTTCCACGAAAAGGCCCCCTCAGACACTCTTGAACAGAGCACTTGGCTTTGGGTATCCTTGCGAGCCTCTCCAAGCTGGAGTAGATATCTTTAAAACAGCGACCACATCTGACAGCTGACCTATCCCGCGCTGCGGTTTCCCTCGCGTAGTGGGTTCCCGTTAGGGGGGGCGCGGGCAGGCTGCTTCTCCTCGTGCAGTGGCTACAGCACGTTCTCTCTTCCCTTCGTTTATCTGAGTCAGGATCCAGCTGGCACAGGGCAGTATCCGAACCGCTTAAATTTGGCGGCCTTTGAGTGAGGCGAGTCACGTCAGAAGAAAACCCCTCTGTTTCCGACTGAATGCTGCCCTGCTGAGACACTGTTCCCTCTCTTCCAGTACGAGAGCCACCCCCCTGGCAGCCGCTGAACGTTTCCACTGGATCATAGGTCCTACACAGCTGGCTGCAACACAATCCCTCTGCCCAATGACTCTCCCCTCGACTGGTGCACACCATGTCACTGTTTTCCGGCCCAAGGGAATCCAGGCTCTTAGATCTGGCCTCCAGTGACTTCCACGCTTTGCCGTTCTTACATATCTCAGCCGAAGCTGGATTTTGCCAGTCCTGGCTGCTGTCGAGTGGCGGATGATATGAACCTTCATCCTCAGACAACGCATACGCGTGCAGGTTATTTCTGATTTTAGTTATCTCTTTTCCCAGGCCCCTGGTTCCATTCAGAGCAGTGAGACTCTCAGATGCCATAGTGGTATTTGGGAGGCTGACGTCCTTCTGTCCTTCCACGGAAACCTTCATGTCAAACAGCAGTCTGTAATAGCCCTACTCACAGAGGTCCAGAACACACTTAAATTTCTCCAGCTGTAATTCCAAAGCAAGACGTATTGACCTTGAATAAGAGAAGATGTCTTGACTGGACTGTGCACGGACGAATCTTACATATCAGCGCTGTCGAAAAAGACACTGTTTACTTCACGCCAGCTCCTCCCTCTGTGACCTCCTGTATCATGATCATTCAAACTGAGAATAAGAAACAAGGAAAATAAACATTAGTGAATTAGCCCTCAGAGTCACAAACAAATCATCCTCCACTGTGTTATCCAAAATAAAATGAGTTCGTCCTTATAATAAAATGAAAGACAATAATGATTTTTCTTTTTTTTTTAGTAAGCCAACACAAGGATACAGTTAAACCAGAAAGTCCTTATCATGTCAAGTCATGTTGTGTCTCTCCTGATCCTATTTGGGTTTTTGCTTTTCATTTACTCATCACAAAGGGAAAATTACTGAAAAACTAAAGGCTTAAAAGACAGACAGGTTTGTCAGCATGCAAAGAAAATTCTCACATGTACTGTTGAAATAGTTCTTGCTGAGGAAATCAAACAGTTGTCCAAAACCTCACAAAGTTGTGGAACAGAAAAAAAAAATATCACACTGTTAAACTGCGTGGGTCGCTGGAATGTGAGGCCTCACTGGGGGAGACAGCCCAGAAAGACAGGGGGGGAAGGGGGGGGGGGGCATTTGTTGAATTGATTCAGGGGGAATCCAGCCAGCAAAAGTCCTTAAGTATGGTTCCCACACCCACACAGACAACTCCAAATCTATTACCCAGTAGAGTACGAGGGTCCTTTACATGGTCGAGCAGCATGACAAAAAACGGGAAAGTCTGGATAAAACCAAACAAGGGATAAACGTGAAAACAGAAGAGAGAAGGGAAGGAAGCAGGAAAGAAAGAAAGCAAGAAAGCAAGAAAGAAAGAAAGAAAGAAAGAAAGAAAGAAAGAAAGAAAGAAAAAAATAAGAAAGAAAAAAAAAACAGGAAAGAAAAAGAGAGCAAAAGTGCTTCAATATTTTATACTTGTATTCTTGGTCTTATGGAAGATGCCTTTACAAGAGAAAAATAAACAAATTGGACAGTAAGGCACCTGGCTTTCAGTAGAACATACTAGTGAAGGCGTTGCATCAGTACTCCGGCATGTGATCATGTGGTAAACAAAAAGGTACTCCCTTATCTTACAGTGTGTGCAAAACTGTGACACATAGTCACTGTATAACTATCTGTTTTGTTATGATGACAGCAGATGAAAATGCCTCCTTCCTTGAACAAATTGCTACAACACATTATGAGAAATTCATATGGCATCTAAACCTGAAGAAGTTCTCATATAAAAACAGTCCTTAATCTTTAAATAAATCCACGGAGGGGGAGGACCTTTATGGCCACAAATCTAATTTATAAATCAATGAATAGTCTCAAAGTTCAAAAGCCAGCACACTACCTGTACTCAGGACAACACATAGGAATACTTTACATTAAAACAACTTTATGCATCTGAGAAATAAAATAACGATAATTAATAAACAGAGAGGATAGGATTGTCAAACTGTGTTTGAATCTTACCTTTAGCAATGAAGACAGCTTTGTGTAGACACAGTGATTAAGGAACACCAGGTCTACTTGTCCACTGCACAAGACCTTATCCTAAAGAGAGACAGAGGCAGACTGGTAAACTCTACGGGACAAAACAATTCTAATGTAACAGTGGACTTCTATAAAATACTTGAGATATCACTGAGTAAACAGCTACATCCATGACAATCAACACATACAGTTCTAATCAAAGCTATATGTGTCAGGAGAAGGTCATAAAATTTGGACCTGTCAGCAATGCAATAATTGTTCTAGGCCACCGGTCAGTGCGATCCTCTATGCTACCATATAGTTTGAATATCACTAACTAGTGCTCCAGTCGGCAGTAACATTATGACTGCAATACCTTCAACAACATAGCTGATACTGACGCCTTGGAAGCATGAACTATTGAGCGTGATTATCCTCCAAGCTTTGTATCTCTGATTTTATGACACAGTGGGCGTGTTGTCTCCTCTCACTGAACAAGTTTCTTGTTAGGCCACATATAAGCAAGGTGTGTCAACCCAAAAGCAGCTCTCTGAAGCTGTAAACATTCAATCAAACATTCAAGAATTAGAACAAAGTAACCTACTTAGGCTAGTATAAGTTCTAACTCAAACAGTCACTTTTTCATTATGACAAATTAAGCTTGTAAAGTGCACAACATTCAAGCTACCGCTCGGCAAACAACTATTTTAACAAAGATTACTTTCGATAAACTGATGTTGTCAAAGTCTATAGGTGAGACTGACACTTAAAAACAGCTAAATCTCAGAAACACTGAGTTTTTCTTTCCATTTCACAGACTTACTACAAAGAAATCAGAGATAACTGAAATTTCTTGGATCAATCTGATTTCTCATTCAGATGAAAAGTCATAAGAGATCTGAGCGCTAACGTACTGGCCCTAGTCAACACAAGGGTTTACAATCCACTGTGTTGTGAAATTATATGTAGACACGCCTTGTTTTTATGTGGCATTTTTTTTCTCTGCCCTTTATAACGGACTTGGAATCTGACTGCCTTGACACAATTTTGTTCGCTGATGGCATATTACGACAGAGCCCCTGAGCTAAACCAGATAAACAGCCTCGCAATTAAATACGTCAAAGCATGATTTTCTGCCTATACTAATGAAAAGATATTACCTATGAAATAACTATAATAAAATTGAATCTTCTACCATGTGTTGTCAACATTGAGCGCACTGGCCTGCACTTTACAACGCAGCCACAAATCTTCCCATGGACTAATGAACCTAGCAAGTTACATGTTTTCAGCCAGTGCAGAATGAAACAGCAGGTCAAATTAAACTGACTTCATCCAAAGAAAACAGACAGGAGAGGCAAAGTTATGATGGGGGGCGGCGGAATGTACCTCACATTGACTCACCGTAGCCAACACAAGACAGTTTCGACATCGATTAGTTTGGCTAATGGATTCTTTAAATTGCTGGAATATTTCATTTTTTAAGTTGATGTCACGTAAAATGTTCTTTGGTGAACAATGCACATAGACTGTACTCAGGCGAGCAAAGCAGACTCGTGCTGCACAGCATTGTTAATCTGCATCTTGGCATACCACGGAATCATACACTTGTTACCTCCTTACGACCCATTAAGGTATGACTGGTGATGACAAACAGGACTGCATTCAGCTAAAAGGTTCATAGTTAAGAACTGCAGGTCATACTGATCAAGTTAACAGACAAGCTAATGAAAACAGCAGCTATAGATCGGTTTATTTCTGTTTGTTGTGGTATTCATAAACCGGAGCAGACCGTGAAAACACTACTCTCGACACATCTCGCCTTTACCTTCAGTTTAATTAAAGGGCATTGTGTTAAACTGAACCATAATCAGACGCATTAAAAACCAAACTAATAAAAAATGTTAAGTTGAAACGATATGAACGTTCAAATCAACACGTGTTAACACGCGCCAACCAGGGAAATCAAGAAACAAAGTACTTACTGCCACGGTTCCACAGTTGGGTAATCGACAGTTGTGGACAGCCTGGGACTTCTCCGAGACTTTTGAAAATGCCTACTTTGCGCTGCCATGCGAAAGAGAAAGTTGATAGTAAGAAATAAACGAGACCCTGCTGCGATACGTGGATAAAGATCAACGTAAACCTATGCAAGCATTTGCAGTTGGGCTTTGGTGCAGGACAATAGCTGCCGCTTGAACTAATGAGTGCAGTGTCACATCATTGGAATGTCTGAGAATCGTGTTCGTGAAATTCATCGTGGTCAAACCCACTTCAGCTCTCCTATTCTCTTGCTGAATGGCAGTTTTCCACTTCGCCTGTTTTCAAATGTTTTTTGTTTGTATTGCGGCTTTTTCATGTTATTTCGTTTTGTTTACGTCAGCCTACGAAAACTTTGAAAACTTTGTCTTGCTGAGCTTTTTGAATCGGTTTCATTTTCATAGGTTCTACAGTTTGTGGTTTTAACTCAGAAATTTTATTTGATTTTTGTACTCCCATACCCTTTTGTTTTGACTCTGCATTCCCCTCAATTAGTATGAATGCGACCAATTTATTATGTTTTGAATTGTTATTTTTCGCATTTTGCCCGCGCCACGCATCCTACTGTATTTATTGTAGTCGAAGTGCTTTTGTGTAGTATTTTATTCACTGTTTGTTTTGTCTCATTATAATAAATGAAGTTTGAATGTTATTTTACGACTGGACTCCGTGCAATCATGGTATAGTTTATAGACTACGACTAACCGAGTACGCCGCCTGTCTGCTTCACCTGAGTCATCCTTCTGCATTGAATTAACAGTACTTGTAATGGTTTCAGTGTTTTTATAGTAGGCTACTCCTCGTTTCTGGGAGGGAATTATGCCATCCAAAAAGAATGTTCAATGTCTTCCAAATTGTACGCAGTTCAATAAGGTAACCAGACCCGACCATACATAAGAAATTACTTAGCTGTATAGGGCACAAGGTAAATATGAATGGCTACTTGCTTGAGCTTGAGTTCAAACTGTATATTCAAGAATAATAATATATATTATAGTAATATAATGTAGTATGATACAGGCAAGAACAATTTAGTCTTATTTTATATAAGGCTGGCCTAGTTCGTGGTAACCAATTTACATGACGTTATAAATCAGTTTGTTAGAAGACGTATTTGTGTCAGTTTAAAAGTGACTGAAACTGTGTATAGCGAAAACATGTTCTTCCACCTCACAGACTTGGCTACTGAATTACGCAATTAACATTGCAGTTCGTCGGGTACTGGAGACAGAACTGATGGGTAACCGTGGTTGAGCAGTGGGGGAAATGTTATTTGGACAGATGAATTATCCTTCACGGAGTTGTCAGCGAATGGACAAGCGCACGTGTGCCAGCTTCTGACAAAATGTGCAGCCAACAACGGTTGGGGTTCTACCGGTTTTGAAATGGACTGCGGTGAACTTTCGTTGCCTACTTTTGTGCACTCGCCTCAGCAGCAAGTCACTACATTATGATTCTGACTCATCTTCGTCATCCAACGTTTCTGCAAAGCCCGCCTGGGGAAAGGAGAGGCGCCTTTCATGATGACAGTGCAGCCGTCCGCAGAGAAAACACCTTCATCTAATTTTCTCTTGGAAGACATACTACAGATAAGGCAAAATCATTAATCTTGAGTGTTTGTCAGTGAAAGCAGCAGGTCTGTGTGTAAGGCAGATGCTGAGATGCATTTCAGTTTAGAGTGCTATGTTCATTGTAGTCTCAAAAAAAGTAATTCTGTTTTCCTCATGTCATACAGCGAAAATCAGAACCACACGCTGACTTTTCTATGAGGACAAGCATCCCCTACAAAACAGAAACATTTGATCTTTATGCCCCCTACTGGATTTACACTGAACATCCTCTACTTGGTCCTAAATTCAATGTGTAATTTTAGCCAGACAGGTATTCCAGTCACTGTTGTTAGTAAGTGCACATCTACCATTGTTCATTGTGTTCAAACATCCAAAGTTCTTGAAGGAAGTGTACATACCCTCTTATCTACAAATTATGTAACGAGGAATCACTCAGTGTATTTTACTGTAGTCCCGCTTGTGGTGAACAGATTCTAACAGTGGTGATCTTTACGCACACTAAATGGCAGTGGGAACATGGGGTGGGGAATTATGTCATAAGGAGAACCAAATGGTTCTTTTACCTATCAAAGAAACTTTTTTACTCGTGTAAAAAGTACATGAAAGGAGTTTCTAACTGCAGCTCACAGTAAAGTCAATGAAATAATTAACATGAAAAATTATTTAAAGGTATGCTCTAGTACAGGGTTATCACCTTTAAATTAAACACAGTATGAGTTCTGAGATTCTGGTCCAAAATGTTTTGAAACCCCATCAACACTGAGGACCATATGAATCAGTTGCCCTGTGCAATGTTAAAAGGAAAGAAAAAAATATCCAGGTTACAAACAAGATGAACAACAGTGCTTTAATTCTTTCAAGTAATGTACAATAAACTGAATGTAATTAGTTTTCTAAAAAATAGTTTAAGAATAGACTGAAAAAGTTTGAATACTTGCTTTCTGTGAAATTACTAGTTGTGATTCCTGGACATGCAATTCAATTCTATAAAAGTGTAATTTAAAAATTCAGTATAATGAAATATTCATTTCGATTTATGACTCTAACCAAAAAATAATGTAGAAGATAATATTCAGACATAGTGGATTGTTCCAGCACAATATTAAGGCAGCACAGCCAAACTAACAAGTGCATTGACAGTTAAACATTTTTATAGATAATTATTTATGTTCTAACTAATCTCAAAGCCTGTTTAAAATAGATAAGTGAAGGTAAAGGAGGTGCAGGAAATTAATAAACTTAACATGGTCCTGCTTAACACTTCAAAGTCAGCATCTGATAAATAATGGTCAACACCGTGGTTTATGACTTCTGGTCTCGGTAACAGGCAACATGTCAAAGAAATCCAATTACTCAATGTTTGTCGTGCAAATATTTATGGGGCGGCATTACATAAGTTCATGATATGCCAGGAAAAAGTCCAACTCAAAGGTTCACAAATTTTGTGGCCGTACGAAAGAGCACTTGGTTTGCAGGGGATGACGTCAAGTAGAATCGCCCTGTAACGTGCCACACAATTTGGCTAAAAAAGACAAACACCGGGACGAATTTATGTTCAACGGATCCGTCATCACAATTCAGTAGTGGAGGAAACAATATCTTGTATCTGCTATGAAATTATTTTTGAAGCAGCAAATCATTTCAAGTCTCTACTTCAGATTTAATAAAATGCCATCTATATAACTAACAATGGAAATGTGCAAACTTCTGCTATTTGCATCAACATTGCACACACTCACTGACTCAGCGTCTACAACAAAATAAAATTCTGTCCAGCAGTAAACTATAATTAAGTTTTCTAAATAAAACGGATTCGCTTTATTGCAGTTATTAAAAAAAAATACAACTTTGGAGCCTTGGCTGGTAGGTCTTAGGTTGTAGAAGAACAGACTATGTAGACTCAGTCTGAAAAAGGCCAGTCGTCTATGGTGAAAAATTGTCAGTAACCTCATAAATATATACTTAATCTTTGGTAAACACACTTTACATTAAGAGGTCTAACCACTAATGTGCAACGATGTGTCTTTTCTGCAATACGCAGATGAATCTTTAACAATCAGCTGCTGTTTCTGGTACTATTGTACCACTTTCTTAGTGCAACTCCACTTGTGCTACTGACAACACACAATGCCCCACCAAGACTCCACCACGTTGGTTTTCGGTTAAGGAAGAGGAACTGAAGGATGAAGGCCAGCACTACATCCATAGTCCTCATTAGTGCAACAGGACCTGCTTTCTCAATCTGGAGTGCTTTGGTAAGGAATGTTTGACCACCTATGCCAAGGAGTCCGATGGCCATTAGATTAAACCTATCCCAGCCACAATTTGGAAGTGTCCACTCGTTGAGGATGAATAAAGTAATGACGCACTCGATTAGACCTATGACAGCATAGTACCACACAGAGAGAAAATAGTGAACGCTTTTCCCCAGTTTCCTTAGAACAACCATTGTGCACGCTGCCCCTACTGCCCCAGCAAACGCTGCAGCCGTGCCTTTGATGTGATTGCTGTAATCCCCCTCTATTCCTGAAACGTCATAACCAAAGAGGAACGGGGGCCTGGCAATTAATATGACACCTGTAAGTGTGAACATAGTGAAGAAAAGATCCCATATTGTACATCTTTCTTTGAGGAAAATCCAGGCCAGCAAAGCAGTGAAGACTGGATTGCTGAACATGATGACAGTAGCATCTGCCAAAGGCATCTGCAGCACAGCATAATATAAGAGGATCATCGCATTACATCCAAGGAATCCTCTCAGAAACAAATAGATGCGCAGTTCTCTTGGTCCCAAAAAACCAGTTCTGTAAAGCAGGCAGTACCAGTAATTAGAAGTTATACTTCACTGTGAAAGTATGTACAAACATCATATCATTATGTCTATACTGACACTTTCTATTGTTGAAGGTTTTTTTCAGCAACAACACTAATACCGGTTTAAAATGTACAGTTTTCATTACGAATACAATGGACTTACTTGTGGTATATCATTGCAGGCATAACAAAAAGAATCTGGAAAAAACATCTTATTGCACTGATTTCAATGGCATGGATACCCTCTACTTTCTTCACGAGTAGAGAGGCAGAGGAGAAAAATACACATGACAGCAGGGCATACATTAGGCCGAGTCCAGGACATGGAGGCCTCTTCTCCGCTGGTTAACAAAAACAGAGTAACTGGTCAGTCACGTATGCTAATATCATTTCTTAATTCTTTGTGAAGCATTAATCATCATCCTTGTGACACTTAACACGTGTTGAGCAATAAGCCAGGCTGTAGACAACTCGTCTTACGCACAGCTAGTAATAATGAAACTCAAGGTCACAGTAGAGTGTTTTGACTTTATGGAATGTGATCTGAATTCTGGTCAGGGAATGAAATGAAACAAGCGGCGGCGCAGCATGCAAACTCTAGTTTTGTGTTATTTGGACGACCTGCGTGTGTCATGAGATGTAGACCCCGGGGTTTGTGAGATATCAGTACGATATACAGTAAAATTTACTACCTGCTGACTGCCTTTTGTTCACTATGCCCACTCAGGTCAAGGTGAGGGTGCCAACATTGGATAAGTGCCAATTTGTATGACTGTCCCATTAAAACCAGGACTCACCTCACACAACATGGGGCCTGAAACACAAAATTTCCATTGATCAGGGCTTGATACATAATTAAAATACCAAGGTCATGATCAAATATTTTACCAAGAATGAGAGCCACAAAGCTTCCATTCAAGTTCATAGTCGTAACTCATGGTGACGGACGGTGACCAACTGTTTCTTTGAAGAAAGGAAATGCACTAGCTATCGTGAATTATACAGATTTCCTCTGTCTTTGTCTTCTCCATCTACCAAAGCTACAATCTCAACACTAACGTAGTTACAGCATCCATGTCCAGAGACAGACTAGTTTAAAAAATGCAATGTCATTCCGTACGTTGATAAAAATTAAATCGAATTTTATAATGGCTATAAACTATTACTGAATTACGGCTATTACTTAGAAGGGTCCGATGATGAAAATGCCTTTCATACAGTCTTGTCAACACAGGACATAAACTGGCAGAAACATTAATGTAACTACCATCCTACATATCGGACGGATATTACACCGCGAACTGGGGGGTCCGGCAGAGTAAATGGGATTAATTACGTAATGTTACCAGGAACACGAGGCTCTTGAGTGTATGAAGTTCAGACTCTGTTACCATTCTGAGAAATTAGAGCCATAAGATATATATGACAAATAAAATGTGTTCAAATAGACATCTGGAGAGCGTGAAAAGTGCTCATACAAGTTTACCTCTTTGTGGGGAATCTCCCCTTGCGTCACCCATCTCAATTTCTCCGTGTTCTTTTCCGCAACACAGACAACCTCGACCGAAGGTGCCTTTTCTCGTATTACTTGATTTTTGTGAAATCTTTGTTCCTTCACCATCGTCGTTGGGTACTTCAGAATTACTTTTCAACAGAATTAAGTCTTCTGTAGCGTCACCATCTTTGTCAACTTTATGAAATGCCACCGTGACGTCCTCCTCTCTAGTAGGCACAGCCGTTAAAACTGTATCATCATAACTTACTGAACCATTCTTGTCTCTAAAGTCACCCATGTTAAGATGTAACAGGTGTGCATACCTTAACGAAGTACTGTTCCACACTGTTCCCTGAGACAGTGGTACCACAAGTTAAATAATTAACCTTGACTCGAGTGACTACGGTTTACTCCTCCACTAGAGGGAGTGAATAGCACAGTAAAGTAAAGAGCGAATTGCAGAACAAATTCACCATTTATCCAATCCCCCCTAGAGCCTTCTGAAAGGGTTGAAAGCTTTATGTGGTGTCAGGAGCTATTAACAGTTTTTATACCCCATCCGATCTTTTACTTAAAAAAGGGCTTGGGGCAGAGCAGCTGGAATTCAGTTTTGCGCGTAGGGTGAATCAGATTAAAGAACATGTGAAATAGCTGGACGACTATAAAGCTTTCCGGAGGTTGCGATTTCCTGGAGTATTGTACGGCAAATGAGAAGGGAATAATTGGTCACATATAGCATCATTCTGAACCTTGAAGCATACACATGTTATTGCAAATATTATCATCAGAACATGAAAATAGCAAAATCATTCCCGTGCAGGAGGCAGAAGTACATGGAGTTTGGTAAACCATAAAAACAGATTATTTTAGGACGTAGCCAGTTTTAATTGTATTATTGTGGTTACTGTTGTTAATCATTTTGAAATTTAGTTTCTTTAAAAAAATCTTTAAATAAATTTCAGTCTCTGTTTTTATCCTAGGAAAATGTGAGCCATTCCAAATGACTTGTGGTATCAAATTTGATTTTTATTAGTGCTGTACACATGATACAAACAAGCTACAATAACAGTTTAAACACTTTCCCTCATTATTTGACACAAAACTAACAACTACATCAAAGTCTTAGTTTATTGCATTAGAGTAATAAGATCAAATTATCGTACAAAAATGTTATTTAAAAATTAAAAGCGCTCATATTCAAACTGTCTCGATGAAATGGTCACTCTCTTCTTCTAGAGAAGTTTCCTTGGAACACAACCTTCCAGATAACTGTAAAATGTAAACAGTTTATTTGGCAATTTGTGAGTCAGTTAATCTGGAGATTCTATCTTAATGTTTGTCCCTTTATTATACCCTGTCTGTAAACAATGTGCTAGCACTTGTTTTCAGGGCTTATAACTGCAAAGAATACATTAACAATGGCTTTTGTTTAGAAGAAAAGGGAAAAACTGAAAAGTGTAGAACAGATAATGACAACTGAGAAGGATACAAAGGATCTTTCTAGTGAGGCATTCTTCTGGAATTGTTATTAGCAGGCTAAATCATGCATGTGATCTCACAGTAAGTTAAATCACCATGAATGTCTGATGGTGTTTTCTGCATTTTCTCTCTGAACTTATTAATTACTCAAGTCAATCATTAGATGTTCATATATCTGGGTTTTTCCTTTAAAACTCGAAGCGAGTAAGAATTCTTTGTTGTCAATTGACACCAATGAAAATGCCCTTGGTGCCTGGATATTGAGCTCCTGGAAATGAACAAACTGACCTTTTTTCACGTCCCATTGATAGACCTGTGTAAGTGAGAAGTCACTGCCTAGAATGGCATATTGCCAGTTGCCAAAGGACACTGGCTGAAACACCATGGAACCCCGGGAGGGCATTGTTTGTGTCTCTGTGAACATGGAGCCATCCCACTTCATCACCTTGGAGTCTCCAATGAAGCGTGTCAAGCAGATATACAGCTCGCCCTTCACCTTGAAGTGCTTGACCGCATAAACATCCTCCATCTCTGGTATATCAGTGCGTCTGTCAAACTGCTTTTGGCTCTTACTCCACTGGTATATAACAGGGCACTGGGAACTGCTGGATAAGATGAGATGAGGCTTATTGCCAATATCCAGGTATTCTATGTCTGTGTCACGGTACCAGGGATGGAGTGACTGATGTGAGTAGAAACCGTTACCGTTCCACTTGTACACTGTTGTGGAGCCTGCTTTGGAACTGTCTGCTATCACAAAAAATGTTTCGCCATCCACACGAAAAGTTTCTATGTCATTGGGTTTTCTAATTTTTAAGATATCAATGTCCTGGATTTTAATAAACTTGTGGGCGGAGATGTCCCGCTTGTAAATGTGTGAGCCCCCAAACAGCTGGGCAACAATGACAAAAAGCTGATTATCGATGACCAGTGGTTTACATACAACAGTGGAAGTGCCTGTTAGGAAAAACAGAAAACAAAATGGGTTAAAATATAATGTTACATTCAGAAAAAGAAAAATGTTTTTGAAGCTTTATATTTCAAAAAACACATTTTTACAAATGTAATTATTTCCGAATCAATATATTTTTAAAATGGCATTCATGTTTTATTTGAGATTTATGTATTATTGTTAGTGTATACAATTTACCGTAAATGTTTTGCCACCTAATGATATGATGAAGAAACAAAAAAATTATAATTTGCCATAAAATAGAGTGTTTTCATCTCTCACTCTCAATACTGTCAAAGGTCCTGAAGTTCGTGTTGACGTGATCCCATTCTAAGAAGTTACATCTTCCCGTAAAGGGCTGGGCGAACACAATGTATTGATCATTCTGAAATGTGAAGGCCTCCACAGAAATGGATTCAAACTGCAGGGTCCTATGCAGGGCAAATTCTACAAAAGAATGGACAAACACCACCTTTACGATTTTAAGCGTGACATTACATGTTGCAGTATAAAGACTTAATTTGTGACTTTGTGATACTTTTTTTGCCATTACCTTTTAAGGTTTTTGAAGGTTTAAGACATTTAATGAATAATTCAAGTGTCAAGAGTGGTTTAAAAGAAGCAGTTTTGACTAAGAATACAGTTCTATTTTAAAGCACATATGAGCTGAAACTGAATGCAGCCCATCACCTGCTGTAATGCAGTCAAATGACTGTGGAACTAGGTCATTTATCTTCTTCCCCTGGTGAAGTGGTGGCCCACTGCAGTATATCTCATCTACAGTTGCATTGGTGTTATACATCCAATCAACCAACCACTTCAGTTTGCAGTCGCAGTTAAACATGTTTCCACGAAGATCTCTGTGAAATAAGTTGACCAGTTTAGCAGCCAGTAAATATGTGGATTTGTGTGTGTGTGTGTGTATGTATAATCAAGTGTAATCAAGCTTGTTCTGGAGTGTATCAGGAATACTTACACTTTTGTTAAGGCATCCATGCCTTTAAAAACATTTTTTGGTAATGTCTCCAAGTTGTTATAGGCTAAGCTTCTATTGGGCACAAAGAGAGAAAAAAAATAATGTGGCCCAATGTCACAAACACTTTAGCTCTAATAGCATGAATGCTCTTTGCCCTTAAACAGGTATGCTTCCCAAGTCAAGGAAAAGTGCAACCTAAGTATGCTACCTATGAAATGTTTATCTTGTTTTAGAGTCTCAGACATACATTTAATTACATTTAATTATATTATTTAATTATATATTTTTTGAGGCACAAGTATTGTATCTTGATAAGTCCACTGATTCACTTTTTGCATTTAATGTAATTAACCTTTTAAATGCATTGAAAATGACTCAGCAAATTTAGGCTATTGATTTGGAAATAGCAAACATTAAGACTTACAGGTGGATTAGAGACTTCAAACCACGGAATGCATGAGGGGATATTGATTCAATTTTGTTATTCTCAATAAACCTGAAACATAACAATAACAATAATTACGTTGAGTTTAGCAGCTTTTTATACTGAACAAACATTGGGCCAGGGTTAATAAAAGAAATACAACTCACAAATATTCCAGATGGGGTAGTCCCATGAAAGCATCTTCGTCTATAGAATCAAATGAATTAGCTGTGAACAAGCTGGGAGAAGAGAGGATGTACAAAATTGCTTTAATGGTCACTCTGGACAAGACATTTCAAGTACTTCACGCTGTGCATTGACATTACAAAACTACAACTAAGCACTTTCAGACGGCTGCATATACAAGGTCACCTAGGCCTAACGATACTTGATATGCGAGTTGTGCATAACAGTTTGTACCCAGTCAGTCTCGGCTCTTGTAGCACAAACATTCAAGAGACTCTAACTCATTCTTGAAAATGAAACAAATGGTCCTCCTTTGTGAGAGAAATCCAAGAGTCAGGTGTGGACCAGAGGAGAACCATATTCAGAGCAGAAAATGAAGACGAGGTGCATGACCAAATTCCTCATTCATATATTTAATTGGTGTTCCCAGTGTTTCAGCAGTTTGTGACTTCATCAGGGTCTTCTAAAAATTCTTCCAGAAGAAACCCCAAATTCTCCCCAGAAAACTCACAATGTAAAACAAGGAGCAAACTGAATGTAAGAGTCTCTATTACACTTTCAGCTGTGAATAAGGGTAACTGCCAAAGCTATCTTAGTCAAGGGTTTTTTGTTGTTGTTTGTTGTTTTTGCTCAAGAGAAATGTTTTATTTCCTAGATGGCTCCTGGGCAAAGACTGTTATCGTTGTAAGAACGCTCAGTACGATTCCATGAACAAACATGTGATAATATTTTTTCAATGTTTTTTTTTTTTAGATAAGCTGTAGACTCTGCCAACACAAATATTATCTCTAAACTGGTAGTGGCAGGTTATTACAGAATCATGTATGTGACATGGAAGCCCAATGCATATTGATACTAAGGACGTCCTTTGCAAGGAGAGCCTTCTGAGATTCTAAAATCTGTTAATTTACGGTTAAACCTATTAATTTAAGACTAAGATTGTTTAGATTTCTAAACTGGAATTAAATTACCGAATAGTGTTTGTGGGCCAGGAACAGACAATCTACTCATTTTCTCATCACCAGGACAAGGCCATGCCCTCCATTGAGCAAATGCATTGCATAAGTTTCACACCAATTTAGGCGCTATTTGAAATTGGACACGGGAAAGAATGTTTGGCTGAAGAAACAGCGCTCCCCTCTGCACAAGGAGCAGGCTGTAATTGGCCGGTACAAACACTCAAAACATGGCGATCACTCCCTTTATTATAAAGCGGAACACTCACTCTCAAAACAAAACAAACAGACTAGCAAAAAACATGAACTCACAGGAGCTGCAGGGCTGGCGTATGTAGAAAACTTCCCCCAGTAATTTCGGTGAATCCGGATTTTACAAATGATCTTTAAAAGAGAAGTAAACCAAAAAGGTATAATAATAATAATAATAATAATAATAATAATAATAATAACACTGGAAAACCCATTGTGTTTTAAAAGTTAAATTTCTCGTTTATCTTCTTTTAATCATACGTAATTAGCGAATTCACTTAATTTCTCCTCACATTCCATGATGAGGAATTGAACAAGAATGCAATTTTCCAGTGCACTTACAGCGATACGACATCAGGAGGGAAGCTGTGAGGAACAGATCTGATATTTTCACACAGAGCATTATCTTTAGTGCAGGTGCAGGATGAGGGGCATCGGGGTGGTCTCCCTCTTTTGCTTTCAACGAAAACCAGTAGGATGGCAATCCAAAGGAAAAATATGCATTTCCTTGAGAGTCTCCCAACATTTCCCATCCTGTCAGGTCGGTACACGCGCAGCCTGACAAATCAAATATTCCTGAGTTTCTCAGACAGAATTTCGCAGTTTGTAAATCCCTCGGTGACAAAATAACGGTGTTTTAATGTTCGCGCTGTAGTTATTTGCCTCCTATGAGTCCGTGTGATGAATGCAACTGAACGTGCTAGGTTTTAATCGCCAGGCACAACACCAAAGGATTCGTTATGCGCGGCGCAGCAATGAAATATCAAGCCGAGAAAAAAAAACATCCAGCATGAATACACAATAGCAGACTCTTCTCCAGGACCGTGCGTAAAAATCTGAAGATTTTTAATTGCTGCCAGAAAAATGAACTATTCAAATAAAAGAGCCCAAATCAAAGTATGACTTTGGCAAATAAAAGGGACAAAACAATAAACGGAAGACGGAGCTGTCATGCAAAGAAGGGGCATTATCTGAGGTGTGCGCGCGCTTCTGTCCAACGCTTTCAAGTAAATGCGCGTGGGCGCTAAGCATGAATTAGGGATGATTAGAATATTCATGAGGCATGGAGAGGTGCACCTGCGTCCCCCTCTTTACAAGGGAGTAAAAGAGGATGGGGGATGATTTGATTTCCAACACTGTTTTAATTCTTAATCGCATTCGAATTAACAATAACAATGGAAAAATTCATAAACATAATATTCATACTAATTTTTTTTATATTTTAAGTGTAAGCATCTCTTTTTTTCTGTAATTTCTGTAATGTTTTCCCATGTTACAGTTCTCAAGGGGAACACAACACAGTGCCATTGTAATTCACAACCAATTATCCCAAGGAAGTCCATATGCGACATAAACATCTTTGTTGCTGAGTTCAGTAGGGATCTTTCCAATGAAATGTGAGTACAGTAAAGTTTTTGTTCAGAAGTCTGGAAATGTTTCATCCCCGCCGCCCCTTCTTAAATGCGTTCATCTTCAGCTTTTAACACAGCATAAGAGAACTGTTGTTCTTGCTCAGAAAAAAATAGTATAGGGGTACTTGTGCTTGCATGAATCAAGCCTACACAAGACTCTGTTCATTAAAATCTGATCATACCAGACCTTTTCATGTGATGAAGGTTTTTAGCTTGTAATTCACTGACACAATTTTATAACGACAAAATATGGGGGCATTTAAATGCCCGAGTAAATTTGAAAATTAGTTCACTAGCTAAATGAAGAAACTTACAAAAAATTGCATTTTGTCTAAATAAATCATTTTAAGCTTCGCTTTTCTGCTTAAAGTTTTAAGCTATTGTCAGAAACACGAGATGGGCGGAGCAAAACAGTTTCGGCACGCTACGTATTTCGTCATCAGAACGCGCCGGAATCAAAACACTGGTGACAATAAACAGTTTGAGACATGAATCGAAGTGGTCTTGATCTTGTCAAGGTAATAATCATTTCTGTTTCATATGTTGCAGTTTCCCCATCGCCACTTCTGGGACATTGTATTAGCGTGTAACTAATATCTGTGCTTACTAAGTTTTATAATGTAATGTGCAGTCAGTTTGTTAGCAGGCTCGTTTATTCCTTAAGCAGGCTGTTGAACCTCTCTTTCGTGTTTTTTGAGTCTTGAATGAGGTAGCTGATAACAAATCTTTATTACGACGTTATGAGTGTTCTTCTCTTTACCTGCTGAATGGCAGCTCAACTGTGTTTGAATGAATGAGATAAAATAGCAACGTTCCGAGAAACGAGTGCTTGTCAGCTGGTTCGCATACCATATATAAAATTACAACAATATTAATCTGCAGGCCTTTGTAATCTGCCTGTCTGTACCTATCCAGAGGTAACAGCAAAACTGACTGCATCTCATTTATCTTACCTTGAAACTAGGAAGATAACAGTGTCACCAACAGGTTGGATGAGAAACATACAGTGCCTCTCGTGACTGATGATATTGCAAACAACGTTCGAATCATGGCAAAGAACAATTGCTTGTGTTCTCTACTCTGTGACTTCGTGGCTGACTTGTGCAGTGTGACATTTTTCTGCTCGACCTTCACGTTATTCCCTGTCAACATTTGACTGCGGCTTTAGACACTTGGTGTTCTGTTTCCCGTACTTTGCTGAAGTTGAGGTTTTTGAAGCTGATCTTGTATTATTTCAAAGATGACAAAGCACTGCTGTGCTTAGCTTTGTTAAACTATCTGGTAGTGCTCTTGTCCTGCTGGAGCTGTCCTCTTATGGTCTTTCATATGTTATGAACTTGTTATGAATGTGTAAAGAAGTCAAGATGGTTGCTTGAAAAAGATAGCGGCAGAATATTTTGTGAGGGTTTTACAAAAAGATGGGAAATTATATCGTTTAATGTTGACATTGTAGCAAATTAAGATTAACCATGGTTCTTACTGTGCATGAATCATCACTTCTCCTCCCCATTCATTGAAAATAGAATTTTTTTTTTAACTGTACTGATCTGCATTTGATGAGGTCCTTATACCCATTGATGCTATGCAGGTACATGGAGGTGGAGGCTATGACTCAGACTTCAGTGATGATGAAGGTGGGGGTGGAACATCAAGGGATGGAGAGAACAGGTAAGAGCCGTATATGAGTGCTGTTTGGATTCTCAGAGGGGAAAAATCACTCCGGCGGTCATGGATTCTGTAGTGAGCTGATGACAGAAACAAGCAATGTGAGCATATCGGGATGGCTTTGACACAAACTCACAGATAAACTTTTTCGTTTTTTGTTTTTGTTTCAAATGTTCAGAGCACGTGAAACTGAACTCCTTCAGAAGCCCTTCCAGAAAGGAAGACACACAAAGGTGGCCCACAAACATGTCGCTGCTCAGGAATGGGACAGGTAGCGCACGGCTTTTTCAGAAACGTCGAGCACTTAATATTCTCATCTAACCCATGACTTTACAAGCTTATGCGCTGACCTTCATGTACTTTATTCACGCAGAGAAGAGGCGAGAAACCGGCGACAGCACCTGATATCAATGAATGCCGTATCTTTTCAGTGCCAGTGTCTCAGAAAGAGAAGCCAGTACTTTCTGGACTGTAAATAATGTGCGAAAAAGGTCATTTCCACGGTGATTATATAGTACTGCTGTACTTTAAAAAAGTTCATCTGTGTCAAAGCACCTGTTAGTCAGCTTTAATAAAGGAAAGATGTTGGGAGGGATGTGCTTGAGAATATTATTTGTAAATCAACTTGTTTTTTACTTTGAAACAGAGTTTACATTCACCTTTTTATTATCCTTGACGATATATCATCAGTTTGACAGACACAAAAAGTTTGTCAGTGATTACATATTGTACTATGGAGGAAAGTTTGAGGACTTCAGACGATCCACGTAAGTAGTTTTAACTAAATCAGTCTTATAATGTTGACCGTTTCTTGCTGAGGAGTTTGGCACCTCCTGTCATTGACATTAGTGTAAAAATAAACCACCATCTCGCATCGCTGTGTCTTTAAACATGTTAACTTTTTGTGGATGAAATGACCACTTTGAACAAATGTAAGTCTGATATTTCTTTTTTTTTTTCTCTCCCCATTAGCACTAATGATAAGACAGACATGCACATAGTGCGGGAAAACCACCGATTCCTCTGGCGAGACGAGGATGAGGAGGATATGACATGGTGAAGGCTTTTCTGTATTTTTATGCAACTGAAATGTAGCTGGACTATTTTGTAATATTTTCAGAAAACCTGGACATTTTAAATTTGAGCATTTCTGTGTAGGGAGAAAGAACTTGCAAAGAAGTACTATGACAAGCTCTTCAAGGAATACTGTATCGCTGACCTCAGCAGATATAAAGAAAATAAGGTACGTGCCCTTTTTGGCTTTTCCTGTGTGTACGTCCAGTCCATAGTTTAGCAGAGCTGATTTATAGTCAAAAATACTCAGTAACTTTACTGCACATGTAATGTTCTGTTTTTTCCCCCCCTGAAGTTTGGATTTAGATGGCGTGTTGAAAATGAAGTTGTCTCTGGAAAAGGTATGTATGTGTCTGCTAGAATATACTGCTTTAGGAATCAAGCCCCCCCCCCCCCCCCCCAAAAAAAAACAAACAAAACAGATTCTGGCCATTCCAAAGGATAAAGTCACAGCAGTGGATAGTCATAGTAAACGGTAAATCATGTTCTACTTTGCCCACTAGATGGTGGTAGAGTTCTGGAGTTTCAGTGGTGTCACTGAAGCTGAGATTTCAGTATTGACTTTGTGACATGTTCAAGACTGTAGATCCTTGTTGCTAGGGAACTTTCAATCTGTGATTACCTGGTTATTGTAATGATTTTGGTCAATGAGAGCCGTAAATGCCATTTGTATGGTATGAGGGCATAATGATTTCATGTTTTTGTTTTTTGTTTTTTTGTTTTAAATTTGCCGGCTGGAAACAGTGGAAGATTTTGAACTGACTAATAGTATTGCTATTATTATTTTTTTTTTCGGATAATATTAAGTAAAAATAGTCTTAAGTGGGAAGTGTGCTTTAACAGGTGAGCTTACAATACAAAATCATGATTGAAATGTTATATAATGATCTGTCAGTGTCACATCATATAATGATATGTAATGTTATATGTTTATCTTATTGATCAGATGCTGGAGTGGCTAACACTCATTTGCAATATATGTACCTTGCTGTATGTGTGTTTGTTGGTAGAGCTGTCGCTGGTTATTTTGTAACAAAAATCAATTCAACTGATTAACAATGTTTCTAGGTCTTAGGTCATGTTTGTGTTCTTATACAATCAGTAAACACAGGCTAAGTGCTGTTTGGCTAACTTGTGCCTCAGCAAGTTTCACTGTTCTTTGGAGGAATCCTACAGGAAGTTTAAATTGAACAGACTGGTGTTGACACGACAGGGACTCATTGAGGTTTTCACATGGTCGTCCACCTCCTGTCAGCTGGCTTAACTCAGCCACTCTGTAGCTAATGAACTTAGTGAGCTATGTTGGCTTTGAGGTTGCTGTCATCGCGTGTATACCGGACAACGGTTTGTCCTCTTACTGTCTGAGCCGTGGTGTGTGTGTGTGTGTGTGTGTGTGTGTGTGTCCCATCTGCCTGTGCTTTGAGGTCAAGCTTCACAGGGACAGGCTGTTAGATCTGAGCTGGGCATGATACCACAGATCTGAGCAAAACACACATTCACTAAATAAAGCTCCTGAACCACAGCACACCCCCCCACCCCCACCACCACGCACACACAGACACACACACACACACACACACACACACTTGTCATTTCACTCCCAGTTTTAAACTCCTTTACATACAATATGTTCGATACCCCAAAAAATTCTCCTGCAAAGTTTTCTCTATCAAATAATCAAATGATGGTTTTGGAGCATATTTTAACATAGTTTTACTGAATTTAGGATGTTATTGGCTAGTTTCTTCTGCTTTTATGTGGTGACGATGCCTGTAACGCATTTATCTTTGCCTGGTAATGGGTAGAGGGGATAACTGCAGAGACTAACAGGGGTTTACCCAGACCCTGTATGTCATCTCCCTAAAGACGCCTTTTGCCAGATTCCCATCTTTAACAGATTGAATGTGACTCACGTGAGTTTAATTAAAGAGACCAGAGTCTGATGTACGTCATCAAGGAAACAGGATAACAGCGTAGTGCATTAATCCATCTGGGCAACGTGAGGATGTCGGGCAGCTAAGTCATTCTTTCTCTCAGGGTGCTTTAATTCGTGTTTTTTTTGGGGGGGGTTCAGATTTTATCAGTGACGATGCAGAACACAGGGGGATTTGTTGTTTTTTTTTTTATTTTTCTTCTTCAATGTGAGTTGGACTCTGTTTGATCAAAGGTCACAGAAATGTCAATAGTATGTTGAACAACTACTGCACAACAAGCGCATATAGAACTACATGACGTCATATTGCGTGACTTTTAGCAACAATGCTCTTTAATCTTTCCTCGCGTCGACTGCATTTTGGTAATATAAATTGCAACACTACATTTGGCTGAAGCCAGAACAAAAAAAAAAACAAAACACTGAAAACGTCCTCTAAGCCAAAAGCAATCAGTCAGTATCACTTCAGCTCTGCCAGAACATGCCTGCTTTTTTTTTTTATTTTCCTTTCATGAACAACCTATAACTGGAATACATTTTCTCAGAACTCTCAATACCATATTGCTGATTTAGGTCACACCTTGTCCTTATGTAATCCAACAAGTGCAAGGGTTTTTGATGTGAAATATAGGTGCATGAGAGTGAGTCTGGTTTCGATAGCACGCATATGTTGTTCCACGTGAAGCCCTGCGCTGCCAGCTGGTTGCGGCCCAAGCCGTGGCAGACGGTGGGATGTCAGGGTTGGGGGGAAGCCTGGCAGGAGAAATCTCTCTCATGACGCACTTCTCCTGAATCGCAAGCTGCGGAATCTCGATTAAGCCCGTGGGAGCTAAAACCAGCCCGGCGATAACTGAGGTCAAAGGCCACGGCCAAGGGGAGAAGTGAGAGGCTGGCTTTCTCTGCTAGAGCTTAAGCAGGCTTCATACAGCAGACACGCCATCGAGATTTCTGTACCTTTTTTTTCCCGGCCTCGCCTTTTAAAGCTGGTACACTTTTAAAAACCCCCCGCACCTTTCATCTTCCCCTCATGCATGACCGTAACGCTCTGATCTGAAGTGTTTCTCTCCAGATGTTGCTATTGTGAAACTACTTTTGTTTCTGTGGGTTTTTTTTGTTTTTGTTTTTGTTTTTTGTTTTTCATGGCGCATACGGTCTCTGCTTTGAGTGCGTTTGATGGTGTATTTTGATGATGTCTTTGTAGGCCAGTTCCAGTGTGGGAGCAAACGCTGTGAGAAACAGGAGGGCCTGAAGAGCTGGGAGGTGAATTTTGCCTACGTGGAACAGGGAGAGAAGAGGAATGCCCTGGTTAAACTCCGTAAGAGTGTTGACTCTGCATGTCTAAGCCCACGGCTATTAATCCTTCCACTGGACCTGGGTGGAGCTAATCTAATTAGTACGGACTTAAGGAAGACTGTATCTGTCTCCAACATGCGTGCTTCCACTTAGCTTTCACCGGACTTGTACCTTCCTCTACTCCAGTAGTTTTGATTGTAAGAGTGTATGGCATTTGGCTGCTTTTAAAAGCACAGTCAGTAAGGGTTTTTTTCTCGACGAAATTATTCAAACAATAACATGGCTGCAGACAGTGAAGGGTGGCGTCTTTTGTCATTTTCACGAACAGAGTCGTTATAAGGGCGCCTACAAGGAGGGAAACCACACATCCCCTAGAAGCCATTTTACAACAATTGAGTTATTCATTTCCACGTTTCAAAACGGCTTGTCCATCCTGCCAAACAGAAATGTACCATTCATGCAATAGTGATAAATGTGTGGTAAATAAGCAGGGGTAGACATAACAAACTAGAACTGGAATTGTCAATCCTGGCGTCGACCAGCTCAGCTGAGACCTGATCTTGGCCTCAAAGTAATCGTTTTAATCGATTCAATATGGAAGCTCCTTCAATTTTCTTTAAAGGGGTAAAAACCAAAGATTTAACAAACTCTCTTAACAAACAAAAATTTTTAGAAACAAATATTTTGAATTTTGATTACTGTCCTGATTTAATTTTATACTGATTGTATTGTGCAGGACTATGCCCTGAGTGCTCATTCAAGCTGAATTATCATCACAAGTAAGAGGAATACCCACGATATACACGTAACGTACAGGCTTTTCCAATTATTTTAATTGTTTAACATTGAACTTGATTTTGAAATGTTCTACAGGAGGAAGGAAGTGAAAGTTAAGAAAAAGCGACCGTCCGAAGAGAATGAGGATGAACCTCAGTCAAAGAGATCCAAATCGTCCCATTCCAAGAAACATAAACGCAAAGAAAAACACAAACACAACAAGAGGCATAAAGGTAAGACTCCGCCCGACTCCGGTAATGCTAGCTTTGTTCAGCTTGCACCCACAGGCTTATCCAAAAGCACATACGAACATGCCCCCATAATTTTTTTTTTTTTTTGTACTAGGAAACACTACTTGAACAGTTCTGAGAAAAGCATACCAGCACATGTCTTTGCAAAAGAGCAACATTTCTAAATGGTTGTGCCTCTAGTTTTAGTCTTGTGGATGGCTCCTTGTGTCTGTCTTTGTTCATGTACTTAAAATGCATATTCCACATACAAATGCCTTTATATTGACTGAGACACTGATTTTTAAATAAATATGTTTTTAGAGCTTGTGTGTACATGCACACATACACACGTGTGTGTGTGTGTGTGGGGGGGGGGGGGGGTGTATACACATGTTCAAAACACATATGTATTTAAAAATCAATTGTTCTGTCAACACATACACGTGTATGTGTATGTGTGTGTGTGTGTGTATATATATATACACACACACATACACATATGTGAGTGTACATACATACATACATACACATCTATAACATATGTGTGCATGTGTGTGTTTGTATACATGCACATAAGGCCTAGTTCCCTTTTAAATCCTTTAAATGAGCATATTCCTGTTGTTACATACATTTATGGTTCTATCTTAAACACAACATTGAATGGAAACCCATGTTTCTTATCTTCAACAGAACACTATTCTTCAAGTTCAGAGGACTCCCAAGAATCAGACAAAGGTAAGAGCTTGCCTTGACCCAGTGTTGACCATTCATTACTTCTCAAGCCTTTGGCTATGGTTGCACAAAGTGAACTTAAAGTACTTATCACTATGTCACGACATCACTCAAGCAGTCATAGGACCAAAACGGATCTGTAGCTTAGTTATAACTAATTCCTTGCCCCCCCCCCCCCCCCCCCCCCCCCCCCCCCCCCCCCCCCCCCCCCCCCCCCCCCCCCGTGTGGTCCATCAGACTTCTTTTGATTTGTCAAATTGTGTGATGTTGATAGGTTTTGTTGTGATTTTATTAACGATAGTGTTTATTAGTCGTATGGTAAGACCAGCTTTCTCCTGTTCTCTGCAGGCTCTGACGGAGAAGAAGAGAAAGAGGGTATCTCGGAGTCAGATCATTGGAAAGGCCCTGCCCCCACTGTGGAGGAAAGATCACGGTGAGCTTACTAACTGGACATTAGCTTAATACAGATTATGCCGGTCTCAGAGTTTCATGAGATGTTACTGCATGTATACAGGCCTGACTGGAGAACGTAGGTGCTTGAAACATTTTGAGGAGGAATGTGGAACTTAATGAGAATTGCACAGGAAAACCCCTTGTCTCTGCTTCTTTTCCAGGGAGGAGGAGTTTGATGAGTACTTTGAAGACATGTTTCTGTGAGCCTGGGGAATGTGTCTTGTCAGGGTGGTGTAAACCTGGAGTTCTTGCATTTGTTTACTATAGAATGAGTGATAAACAGAATGTATGTGCCCAGTTTGATTAAAATATTCTCAGTGTCCCAACATGCAGTCCTCTTTTATCTCTGTCTTTAAAGTGTTCTATTCACAGTTTATTTTGAAAAAAATAGATGATGGCAATCCTCAGTAATTTCCCTTACCTTTATGCAGTGTCAAAATTCGCCTATCTAGCCATGTCGTGAGGACGGCATATGCCGTGTGTCATAGTTGCGTGGAAGACCACTGCATCAGTGTCAAGGTTAATTGTTCGTGGTCTGTTTCGGCACTTGCGTGTCTTTTGCCTAAGGATTACATGTGCAGGCGGTAATCTCCTGTATACTTACTGTAGAACGGTCACAGTTAAATGTGCTTCAAGTCACACTTTTTGAAGTATTCAACACATCATGGCAGTCAAATTTGGACCAAACTGGTGTTTCCATAGCACAAGGGTGAGGTCTGTCAACCAGTCAATGGACAGAGTCAGTAACGTGATGGTGACATTAAGCTTGTTGTTTACTGGGTCTCTTCCTGTTGCCTTAATCAGCATATAAGCAGTTTAGATTCAGAGAATACATTCTGTTTCTCAGTCATGCTGGGTCAGGACCTCATTGACATCTGATCACGCTATCTGTACATCTACACGGTTTTCCAATTTATGAATTTTATTAGTAAAATATGAGGGGGAAAAAAGTGCACCGACCAAACCAAAGTGGCCAACGAGAACAACGGAGAGCTCTTGTGTGAAGAAGCGCCCTTCCTTGCCCTGAACGTGTAGATGAAAAGGTCATTTGTCTTGGCAGTCAGCCAATTACCTGAGCCTCTTTACCAAGAGCTAATCCAGCTTTATTGGGTAATCCCCTGCACAATAAAGAAGTCATGAGAAGGACCGTATCCTCTCCTCGCTATCCTTACTGTCCTCTACATAACCTGGACCCGGTCCTCCTGGTGGTCGTACTGTTCGTCGATAACGATGAAACTGATGAAAAGTTAAAACACAACTCATGATACACAAACAATTTCGCAAAGTCCATATAAATTTAAGGAATGCTTTTATTTGTTTTACATCATTTACATTAGGTTGTAAAGTACAGGCAGGGATTAAATGAGAACACGTTGATCATTCATTCTAAAAACTTTCAAGGATTGTAATAGCAATAGTAAACATTTATTTGCAGTGGCCTGAATATATGCACACATATGAGCATACATATTAGAACCTGAGCTGAGATTAACTCACTTTTCCCCTGGCTGTCTCTTCCGTCTGATCCCTTTTACGGGGAGCATTAACAGAGGTGTCACCCTAGCAGCTCTAGGAACCGTACTGTAGTAAAGTCATTTAAAATGTGGAGACTTCACAGTGGATTCTGTTATTGGATTAAAGCTCTTTATCGATTTTCCATCTTGTTAAAGTTTTGGGGGGGGGGGGTACATTACATAAGACTGAAGGTGGTTTCTCTGTATGTTGGTCAGTTAGAGATTACAGCACTGTTTTTAGAAAGGGAGAGGGGAACTGAGGGAATATCGTGTCACGACTCAAGGTTTGTGACCCATTTGGTTCAACGTCTGTACCAATTTAACGTTAAACGAAATAGATATGACAAAGTCCCAGAATGTTTATCGCGATCAACAGTTCTTTTGAATGTTTTTTTGGACATTAAATTGTTTCCTTGGGTTCATGTACACTGATTTAGTTCAAATAACATCAAGGGACTTTGACCTGACCGAAAAGTCATTTGTCTGTGACAAACATAAGGTTCCCTTTACAGAGTGGATTGGCAGCTTGATTTATACACGTGGGGGTATTAAAAGATTAAATCTGTGAATCCCAGAGCTGGCTCACAATAAAATCCAAGCCATCTAATCTTCTCATTGTGCCATATAAACTTTAACTGACTCTCTGTCTTTCTCACTGCCTCCCTAAAGTGAACTGAAGTCGTACGTTATATCTTCTCTTGTGCATTTTAGTTTACTTTTGTTTCCTCACCCACACCGTATAGGTTTAATTTTAATATCTGGTTAACATAATATGCTAGATTTAAAAAACAAAATGACATTCTACATCAAATAAACATTATGCATAATTCATTGAAATTAAATGACATATTTTAAAAACTATACTCCATAAGCATAAGTATCATTGAATATTTTCGATGAAACAGTCTGTTGTTTGGTCATATTCTTTAACAGTCAGGATATAATTTGGTTTGGTTTGCACCATCACCAAACGATAAATATAACCATCAGCAAAACATTCTTTCAGCCAATGGGATAACTCCTCACCATTTCTGAATCATTGTACTTAAAGAGAAAGTAGAAAAGTATTTTATCTCATAATTAATCAAAAATATATCTATATATATATATAAATATTTTACTCTGCAAATTGTATCTGTCATCAGTTTTGTGTCCACTAAACGCGATTAATTACATGTCTGTTGGAGGGTTCTGAAATTAAGTAACTGGCGCCATCTCTCCCTCAAAAAAACTGGGATTTTTGTTCTGGGCCATGAATTTAGTCTTTGTGAAAAAGTAACTGTGAGAAGCAGACATTGTTTAAAAGAAGTTTTGTTTCTGAGGGGTGCTGTTTATTTTTATTTTTGGACAGTCGTCATCATCGTTGTATTATAATTGTCTTGCCGAATCAAGTAGAACATTTGCACTCTCCAAGCATTACATCTAAAATAGATCATTATCTGCTGAGATATTTCACCAGCTATGAACATAACTGGAATCATTTTCTTGGCTTAAAATCCAAAACCATTTGAACTGATAGCATCTGAACTAAGTTTAGAGTCATAAATCTGTGGTGGTTCTGCTCTGATTGAGTGAGCACACAAGAATATAAGTACATTATGTTGTCTCTTTGGCCTGAGGCCAGATTGTCACGTGCCCTCAAGGTATCCTGACTCAACAAGTTTTTTCATAAAAAGCTAAGTGAATACATTGATTTAATTTAACAGTGCCATTCTTTGGTTATTACATGTTTCAGTCTTTTTTCACTCAATACAGCAAATAAAATGTACAGTAAAAAAAAATGGAGCTGTAGTTACTTTGCTGACTGCCAAATATCTTGGATCAAAATACCCCTATTGGTGAATAACCAAAGCCAAATCAAACCAACTATTTTTTTCAACCATCAAGATACTACAGTCCATAAAACATTTTTACGTGTGTGGATTTTCAACCACAGTGTTGTTTTATTTAAGCATATTGCTTCCATAACGATTTCAGTGTGCTGTTAACTATCTCATTGTCTCTGTTAAGCAGTTTACAAAACTACTGATACAATATCGTCAAGAGAAAAGAGACATGTGTCAAAAACATGACATCAAATTGTGCCTAATTATATTCAAGTGGTGCTGGTCTATTGCTGTTGTTCCTCTAACACTTTCCCATATTAAGTACAGGAGAGAAGGACAAGTCCTTCCACCCATAACCTGCGGTGAACTGTTCACTGTGAAAGTGTGAAAATGGGGGAGGGTGTTGGGATTTGATCAGGGTGTTGTAGCTCTGGTTTGGAGCGCCTCTCTCACCTCCTCCCAGGTGGATGCCAGCTGGCTGTTGCCTTGGGGTAGGCTGTCAGACTGCAGTTAAAATATGGTGCAGGTTTTGGATTTGCCTCCCTCCGTGGGCTCACCCTCTGCATACAGAAAGAGGGCAAAGGTCAACACAAAACAGCTTTTACAGGACTTTGTTCGCTTCAGTGTTGAGAGCCTACTACTGTATTTATAGGAAAGTTCACGGTACACTTTTGGGTAATACAGTTGGCTATTTGCTAAAAATGAATTAGGCCAACAGAGGAACTTGTACGATATCTTAACAAAACACCAACATGACACATTCATTAAAGAAGACTAACAGAACGAGACTTAGATACTGTTCGATACAAAGATACCTTTCTTTGTCTCTGCTTCCTCTAGCTTTTTCTTCTCATCCTCAATGGCCTTCATCTTAGCAGCATGAACATCTGCAAGCTCTTGCCAGTGGACTCTGTTGTTGTTCAGACCATCAAACATGGGGGTGATCTCCTTGTGAAACCTGGAGAATTCCTGTACACAAGAGGGGCCTCAGTTATGTCAAGTCCATACAAGCCCAGACTATCAGTGATGGTCAATCATTTTGAAGTATCGGAACATTCTTACAAACATTCCTTTGGGAGAGGTCAATAAGTGTCATGTTCTGCTCTGTTGCTTCCAACACAGACAATGCCTTGCCAATGGATCCAGTTACATTATGTGATAACACATTTCGAATGTTGTGATATGAGAGTTCGATCCTACCGTGACAAAAACTCAAGCTGAATGACTATAAGATTGTGTTGTAGCGTATGCATACAATCTAAAGCATGTGCTGCACTCTCAGTGATGTAATTACCTTGTATACAAATGAGCACACGAAATCAATGAAACCGCACTGCATCTTGGGAAGTTCATCTGCTTTGTTTCTGTCCATCATAGGCTACGGGGATGAAACATGAATCAGGTCTTACAACGTCTATTGTTGAAAATGTGATGAATTTGTCAAAAATGATCTACAAAATGAATACATTGAGCATAAAGATTCTGTGTTCAAATCATAGATCTAATGAGCTCATGATCTTACAATTATGAGTTAGTAAATTTTATATGAACGATATATTTGCTGTAATTTTCATGATGTAACTGCTAAGAGCAAAAATATTTTGAATATTTACAATAGGCTGTTGATCAAGCACTGTTCTCTCCAGGTCACCTTGTTCCCAGAATTCAGCTGCCACCATAAGAGCCACCTTAAAGAGAGATGTGAGTTCAAACTTAACAAATCTGTCTCAATGCTGTTTTCTCTGTGTTGACATTCTATCATGAGAAATCATCTCCAAAGACATTACAGAGTTCCTCAATAATGACACATCCTAAAGTCTCCCATAATGCAACACTCACCTTGCTTTGGACTTCCCATGGCTTTGTAATGGCAGACAAGTCACATCCTGTCATCATCATTGCCCTGTTTAGAACGAGGAAGCAGTGTTAACAAAAATGTAAAAAATCCTTTTTTAAACTGTACATAAAGCTCCATTAGAAATAAGAGAAAAAGGTGAAATAAAGCACATTTACATGACAATTTCCTTCCTAATGGGGTTATTGGCCACGTAGCCTGTTGCTTCTTTTTCATCTGTCATTCCTTCGGTAGCATCCACAATCTTCTGGAACATCGTTCTTTTTCTGTCAGGGGAAGTCGATATGAAAATCAGTACATTTTGTTTTAAAAGGATTCTTCAAAGGACTGATATACGGCCTGAGAGAACGAAACAATAAATCCTACTTGAAGTATAAGGCCAGATCAGTGGCGATAATGCAGACATCATGCAAGTGTTGCACAGTCTCAAACTGACGTTTCTGAAGGCTCTGGAAAATGTTCAGGTCCTGAAGGGGATAAAAGCAGAGTTTAAATAAACCACTCAAATGTAACCTGTAAGTTAATAACTGGATTAGCACCACAAACTGGTCTTTTAAAAAACTAGCTATAGTCTACAAACCTCCTCTCCCATGAGATTCTTGCTGTATTCAAGATGGTGCCTTTCCAGAATGGATGACCCATGAAGTTTAGCCAAAGGTGATGCGCTCCTACAGAGTGTATTTGGACAAGTAAATCATCAGAGAAGTACAAGAGCTTTTCAGGATGCTAATTTATTTTAATGAGCATGAAAGACACGATGAGAGTGATATCATTTTGGTTATGATGTTCTAATTACATAATGTCCATACTTTGTTTGGTACAGGTTGTTAGTCCCCCTGTGGTCAATATCATGGCAAAATGCAGCAGCCACCATTGCAAAGGCATCAAGATCAGAGTAGTATCTTCTCAGTTTCCCAGTCTAGCAAAAGCAAAGAGGAAAAAACTATACTGTACTGTTCATTCATCATTCATTAGCTATGCCTCCATATTTTCTTCATTGCTAACAATTTTAGCACACATTAAACTAAGTTCTCTTAACTTTCTACTTGCTGATAAAACACTGTGACTTTGACACTTTTGAATAGTCATGACTGTGAGGAGAATATTTTCATAAGAGGGTGGGGTGACATTGTTATATCTGAATCACAAAAAGTTCAGATTCACCTGCAATAGACAGAACATGGTCTGGCCCACATTGAAACCATGTCTCCAGTTGTGGTAAGTGATGTCTCGGTATCCTTTCCTGACCGTGTACATCCAACGAGTCAGGACCTGGTGTGAAGTAATGGAAAATATTGTCAAATAAAACTGATAATACATTATCATTAAACAATCTAAAGGCATAATATGAGATAGTTACTCTCTGCTCTGATGAAAAATACAACACTAAAACTAAATGAGACCAGGGAGAGTGAGGTGCAGTAGATCTTATTCATCAAAATTGCTTATTACTTGTTTCATCTCACCTCTGGGGGCACTTTAAACTTCTCCACCACACCAAGTTCAAAGAAGCAGCGAAGACCACACTTAATGAGATCAAACTCTGACAGAGGGAAGTCACTGAAGTGGAACTCCAAAAGTTCCACATCTTTGGCCTCAGGGATATTTGCTCGCTATAAAAAAAGGTGTATGAATAAGTGCATGAGAGGATGTAGACAAAGTAACCTTTAAAGATAATAATAGAGAAGTATCAAGCATCCATACAGTATGTAATCATAGCTGAAAGTACTACTCGGTCTAAGGATGAAAACCAAAATGGTCCAACACACTTCTCTAATGCTGACCAACACCATGTTCCTTCCTAAACAGCACACTGAGTCAAACCTTGTGAGGGAGCTACAGTGTTCCATTCTCAGGTTTATGTTTTATCAGATCACTATCTCTCTTCCAAGCTGAATCAGGTTTAGCTGTGTGTTCTGTAGCATTTTAACGTCATACCAAGAGTTTATACATCTCCTTCTGATCGCAGTCCTCCGGACCTTGGCCAAACTTCTCCTGTGTGTTCTGCAAGGGAAAAAAAAAGAATACACACAACATTATATATTGTTCCTTTAATAAATCCACATGCCTTCATCGAATCATGAATCATCATTCAGTGATCGCTCACCAGGATGCTTTGGACTTCAGCAGGGGTGGCTCTGGTTTGGTATATGACCATCTCCTGTGCTATTTCTTTCCTCCATTCCATCCTGTTCAGCTTGTCATATGTGTCACAATTCAGCACTGACCATCCCAGAAACTGTGTGAGGGCCTGTAATTATTCAGTAATGAGTATTGAAAAACTGAAGATGACACATAGATTGGAGAAGTAAATGGAAAAACAGCGCTGGAAGAGAACGGCTTTTTTTGGGGGTTTTTTCAGACTCACTTCAGTAATCTGTTCATCCGGCTCATCAAATGGTTTACCGTCTTTTCTGTTAAAGAAGGTGGCAACACCTACAATTTCTTCCTTTTTATTGACAATGGGAAGTGACAAGACGTTCTTGATTATGAAGCCAGTCTCATCAACAGCTTCTTTCTGTGAATGGTTAAAAAAAACTGCGTTAGTAATTTAAAGAATGAATGATACATCACAAACAGCCAAAAGATCTCAAGAATCTTATGAAGTTAGATATTTGTCACTCACTATGCAATTAAAAAATATTGTATAATCTCAACTAAAAACAATTTGTTCATGCTTTTGAATGCAATCACTTGTGTCCAGCTTACATCCTGAAGGACAGCAGGTTACATTATGGATGGTTTTTTTTATGTAAGTATAAATGAATGTCATTAATGACTACATCTCAGAAAATTAACCTGGAATGTGAAGTAGTCATCAGCAGCAACATTCATCATGTTACAAATCTGTTGGCAGAAAACAAACAAATTAGTCTTTGCTAGTTGTCAGTAAACAGAGAAGAATCTATTTATGAAGCATAAAATAATGCTAAGATATTATTAGACTGTCGTCATTCAGTGTGTACTTAATCACTCTTTAATTCTGTAGTCACAACCTACTGACAGAGTTTACAATGAGCTCACTATTTATTTACCATTTTAATCTGTTTGTTCCTAAATTAGTAGCAATCTATTTAAATGTCAGGAGGCCTATCCAAACTTCAGCTTCATTAAATCAGTTTAATTCATTTATCCAATCACTTACAAAGCCATTCTCGGCCACATAGGTCGGAAGACCGCTTACAAGGGCCCAGTGGTCTGCAGGTGGAGTCCTGTAAACAAATTACATACACACACAGGATGGGTACAAAAGCACTGCCTTTATTGCAAGCTCTAATTGAGCATTTTCAGTGATACTGCAGAATCAGGCTTTAGTGAGTGATACTCACGGTATGACTTTGATTTCCTCTTTGCCTTCTAAGAGATAATCAATGATTTTGTAAAAATTCACTTCCTACAAATAAAAAAAGAATCGTATGAATTTTACATGTGTTGATAGATAGATAGATAGATAGATAGATAGATAGATAGATAGATAGATAGATAGATAGATAGATAGATAGATAGATAGATAGATAGATAGACAGATAGATAGATTGGTTGGTTGGCTGGTTGATTGATTGATTGATTGTGGCCCATAACAACAAAGGAGGCTATTGCCCGCATGTATAAAATACAGCCACAATTGAGATTATGTAGGATTTAAATGTGCTTTAGGTTAACCCAAAGTTTGAAACGAAAAACGTTCCAATGATGAATCAGTCTGTCAGAGATGAAGAACCGCTCTGATAATATTAAATGTTTAACCTGATATGACATAATATTTTTTGCAATGTGTTGATTTAACAAAATACACACTCAAAACTATGTTGCAGATTGTTTGTTTTTTCCTACTAAATTTTGTCAATATTACAAAACATTTTACAGACTCACTAGAGTTTAGGTTCATTGGTATATTCCAATCTTATTTGTTATAAGGAAATGAAAATGGGTCGAGTTTCAAGACTGGGCGAATGGCTCAAGCAGGACATTGGAGCAGTAAATCAACTTACCCTCCCATCAGGTGTCTTGGGCCCCTTGTAGGGCTCAACTTCTCCCAGTTTAACTGGCCACTCATCGTAGAATTCCTAAGAAAGCAAGCAACAGAGAACAGCAATTAATCAAGAGTCACAGTATTCCCTAGACAATCCCCAAATACCACCCTGGTGTAGAAAGAGAGCCATTCAGAGAGGCAGACACGAACCTTCTCTTTGGTCATGTCCAAAAGCCCCACAGAGTATCTCTCACAGTTGAGGTAGATTCTCACTGTGTAAAGAGCTTTGTGAAACTGTCGCTCAATATCTGTAAGTTCTTCAAACACTTTGCTTGCTGACCACAGAAGAACCTACAGTAACAAATGAGAGAAAATTTTGTGTTTATATTCATAACCAACTTTTTGCTCAGAGTCAAACAGAACATAGTGGAAGGTCTGTTGTATAACACTGGGCTATTACCTGACTCCTTCTGGACTCTACATTCCACATGTATGAGGTGTGGTGTTGCAGTGCAATGACTGAAGCAAACGTGAGGTATTTGTTGAAGAGCTAAGGAGAAAACACAAACCTCTGGTTAAAGCTCATTGGTCTGAGTAATACATTTTAGGTAACACTATCTGTGAATGAGATGTCTCAAATGTCTATTAGATGTTATTGAAAATGAGTTATCATTTCATCACAGCTATCAAAAAAGGGCTTTCCCAAAGGTACTGACCACGGGGATATTTCTCAATACAGTGGATAAAGTCTAACAGTAAAGAAACAAATATATTTGATGACTTTTACACTGTCGAGACAGTCACTGGATGCAAAATAACACTGATTGAAAACACAGTGTTGAGTGATTAGATAACCATGCATCCAAACTTACATCCTCATCTTCTTTTGAGAATGAATCTGCCCCAACTTTGTTCAGTGCCATGATGATACCCAGAGGATCCTTCCCATTCATAATTGGAGCTGCTAACATGTTCTTTGTTGTGTACCCTGTCTGCTTATCAACAAAGTCACTGAAGCGGTTGTTCTAGAAAAAAAAAAAAAAAAGAGTGTACAGTTTACGAGTAAAGGTTAGAAGTGTAAGATAGAGAAGCACTGATAAAAACAGCGAGATTCCCACATGAAATCAGTCATTTATGGGTTTTTAAGCCAAACTGCAATTTGCAGCTGAAGTGACTATTTTGTTGCTGAAGTATAATTCGCATTTTTCCGTACCAAATGGTTCAAATTATAAGAGGTTGACACAGGAATCACAGAAATAAAACAAAACTTATATAATGAACCCTTTGCAAACATATGCTTATTCCTCTAATGTACTGTAGCTCATTTCCCAATTTAAGTAAACTTTCTCTTATAAAGACCACAGAAGAATCTATTACGGCTATTAAACAACAAGATACAAAAATCTGACTTGAAAACGTGATATGGGTGTATGCATTCTTTTATACCTTCTTGGTATTGAGCTCTAAAATTTGCCAGTTAGTTTTTTAATCTTTTCTTCTGGGGCTGTAGCAGGGGTTTTCTCTTAATCCTTGTTTCATTCAGAATGTTGAGCAGGTCACTGTGTTTTTAACGATTTTATGTACTGAGAGAGAAATTAAGCCTGAAACGTCTAGGCTTAGCCCAGAAAGAGCAGTAATATTTGAGGTGTTTAGTGGTTTTTGGTAAATGACACAGTCTTTGTTGGTCTCTTGCAACATATGTTGGCATAGAATGTGAGAGTTACCACCCAAGACTGATAACTCTTAAACTGGATTAAAAGCTGTTACTTTCAGATAGTCTACTCAAGCAAGCGATTGTCTTACTGTACACCATTATCAGTTATCAGTGATAGCATGATCAAAATTCAAGCATAACTAGAGTGAAAATATTCCAGCCACAAACATACATTAGAGACCTATAGAATTCAGTGCTGTCTCACAAAGTAGGATTGATACATTCACAGAGGCTCCATTTCACCGCTCACTGCTCAGTGTGTTTGTGACAAATAAAGTCAGTTTAGTTTAGTGGGTCTTTTTTAAGCATCTGCCATTTTAGCTTAATAGATTTTAGGAGTATTCCTGCTTGTTTATTTGTGATTTTTTTTTTAAAGCTGGTGATTATACTCTCAAAAAGTTAGCATATTAAAAGCTTGGTCGATATGTCCATCTAAACATTTACCATAAAAACAGCATAACAGATTTTAGGGGTGTAACCAACTGAGTCTGTGCATTTCTGTGGCACCCTATCAAGAGCTCATTGATCATGATGAACCTAAGATCTTTTCTAAGCTCTCAGTCAATTGGTCTAATCATGGACGAAGGTCATTTATCGCAATGAACCTAAGATCTTTTCTAAGCTGTCAGTCAGTTGACCTAATCATGGACAAAGGGTCTTCCTGTAGATCATTCTGACTGAATGTGGGTGCAGCTCTCATAATGGTACAGGTCTGAGCTAATCAGTGATCCACAGCTCCTCTCAGTGTTACCACACGACACAATTAAAGAGGTGTCAGTGGACTTAAAGAAATATATGTTTACAGGTAGTTAGACGTTTATGTAAGACGTGGCAATTTGGACTGTTTTTCATAATTCTCGCTGGAATACACAAAAGAGGAAATATCATTGAGTATACTTAAGTTCGCAGGTCAGACATGAGGTTTTGAAGATTTTGGAATCCTATCCACTTCTGGGGGTCTGTCCCTAATATGGTACAGGGCATGTTTTTGTCCATATGAAGAATTTGCTCCGTTAATTGCCCTAATTCAATTAATATTCAGTCCAAAAATCATGTGAATTTCATCTGCAGACATCTACTGTCTTTTCAATGACAAACCAAATTAAATTATATTTATTCATTTATTTTAAGTTTTGTTTGTTTGTTTTTAACATTTTTTAGCTATAGAGTCCTCACTCTATACATACAACAGTGGTCTTTTAATTTCTGCTTGGTGGAAATACCAGTATTTTTGGTATGTTTAATATACTGTACATATATTTCGATGCAAATAATTCACATAGAATAACAGTGCATCCAATTCGATGTCATGTCATATTCAGAAAAATGCAGTCAGAATTTTGAGTTACCACTGAAAATTGAAATTCAGATTTACTTAGGGGAGTTTATACCCTTTATTTCAAATACAAACTAATACGATCTCATTAGACAAATTACTATAACTATAAACATATAAACAACACACCGCAAAGATGTAACAAAGCTTACAGGTCATGGCACAGTGATACCAGGGTATCATCCTCTTATCAATACAATACCAAATTATTTAGGAAAGCATTACCTTATAGTTTATGTAAAGCTTAACCCTCCACAAAAAAAGATAATTAGGCTAACTACTTTGTATGGTACGTGAAAGAATTACCTGTCTACGTAAAAGAATTACCTGTCTATGTGAAACAACACTCATCTACAAGAAGTGCATGAAGATCACGTAAGGATCTAGCGATGGAAAACAAAACGGGAACAACAGAGATTTTACTGGATCCATATGCCACTCACCTGTTTAACATCCGGAACGTTAACTCCCTTTTTGCTGGTGGCAATTTGCCCAATTATGCCCATATCAGTTGGAAAAACAATCTCAGCTGATGGGTTGACCAGGTTTGACTCATATTTGGATGTAGGAGTGACATCAAAAAGACAAGTGGCCAACTCAGGGATGCCGTTTCTGGACCTTAACAAGAAGTAGCTGCACCGGTCGGCGTTCAAGAGGAGACATATTCTCTGTAGTACTTTGTGCATGGCCTTCTCCATAACGGTTTGTGATTGCATTTCCTTGACCATGTCAAAAATGATGGCAGACTCCTGGATCTGGGACACATCTTTGTAAGATGCTGTATCTTTGATCTCTAAATTTTCAGCAAAGGCAGCTGCAAGAACCTCAGCTCGCACTTTCTTGTCAAAATACTCTTTGGCGAATTGGGGATTATTCTCCAAGTATTTCTCCACGCTATCCTTGTCTGCCATTGTGTATTCGATGAGTTTTTCACGTTCCTCTCACAGATGCATTACTTGTAGAAAATTCAGACAAGAAGAGAATCACCTGGTGCTCAGTGGTCCTCTCTAGCACCCAGGTGCATCATCCACTCTTGTGCTGTACTCAACAATACTGAACACAGAAGGCTTTTGGTCTCCCCAACAAGCTGGCAGAATGCAGTGGCTTACAGGCTGAAGGGATCAGAGTGACCGCTAATTAAAGTGACGTCATGACATTAAACCCCTAAGCTTTCTTAACCCGCAAATCCTAACACTGATCATTTTATATTGGACAATCCAATCAAAGGTAAAGTCCCTTGTTTTCTCCTGTGTGAATACTGCACAGAAAGTGTCACAACATGACATAACATTTGACACATCAGTATGAGCAATTCTAAAGTGCAGAGAAGACTGCGAAAAAAAAAAACCCAAACCTTACTTTCAGCTGGAATCTGGATGCGCAGACACATTCATATGCCCTTGCCTTTGTCTTCTGTTATGTGTACTTCCTTGCGTTTTCCGGTGTCTTCTCACAACTGTGGCTTTCTACTTAAGTTTTGGAGCACTTTTCTTTTGACAATTTAATGTCTAAATAAGCACTCACACAAAGAAAAGATGAAGACATTTTTTGTTTCGTTCTGAAAATTCAAAATGACAATGAAATGTATAAACCTTCATTTATGTGTTTCCAAAGGTATCTTCTCTGAACCTACTAAAAGGTTCTATTGGATTAGACTTGTCCTCAAACAACTTGCAAATGAAATCATTGGTCCAGTCTGGCATTAAGCCCAGGATGACAAGGGAACTTCTGAGAAAAACAGCTATAATTATCTTTGTACACTGTCTATAGAGATGTGGGCACCCAAAATCTATTTTCATGAATAGGATTAGGACTAATTCAGTAGAACTAGATGTAAAATTGGTTGTTCAGACTTTTCTCTCTTTTCAAGAACAAAGGTCTGCACTAAAGTCAGACAGCGAGTTAAAATAAATTGCTTGGAACACTCGAAACTGATTACCTGGATGGCACTAATCGTGTCCGCTGTCCAAAAAGGAAAGGAGTGGGTACAATAGATTGGGCTTATGTTTTAAGCTCACTGGGCAAGTCTAACAAAAGAATGCTGCGTATAATAAAATAAATAAATAAATAAAAATCATGAGACAGGTCCAAGGCGTGGAGACACATCGCATTTTTATTTAAGTAATAAATCCTGAGCATAGCCTTCTTAAGCATCGCGAAAAGCATCATGAACCAAAGAGCAACAAGTTTCACATCTTCATTTAGAGATGAAAAGCCATTAAAGACCTTGCCAGGATGTATTTTGTGAGAGGATGGTCATTACGAAGATGTAGCTAGAAATACCTACAAGAATGTACTACTAGAGAACAGAGGGTATATCTGAGGTAATGTATAATTGTTCAGTTTTAAAAATGCTTTTGCTGATATCTCAGAGCTGGAGGAGAACTGACAATACCTCTGTATCTCTAGGGTGATTCTTGATTCTCTGAGCAGGAGCATGTGGTAAGCTCTGTCCTCACAGTACCTGTTGCCATGGCTGTCTTAGGATTCCATCATCATCATCTCCACGTAGGCATGAAAGGGCGGAGCTTGTTTAAGCTTGATCAGGCTTTCGTTGGCATCAAAGCCTTATGACACGTGTAATCTGTTTGGGATTTGCAGTGCATACTATGGTTTACAACTTTTGTTCTTTTAAATTGTATTCAATACATGTTTTTCCATTTGGAACGATAATGGAGTAACACTGACATACAGAAGAAAAGATCAAATTATCTACAAGGTTTACTTAGGAATTATATATACTGTCATAGGAAATGGAGTTTAACAATTACCCATTCCATCTCTGATCAACTGCATGAGTTCAAACAATAAACTCTCCACAAGCTTAAGATGACCTGCATCTCAGTAAATAAGAACAGATCTTTTAAGGAAAAAGGGGATCACGAGAATCACTGCAGCTACTACTAATTACTATTTTTGTACAAGCATTTTATTTTCTAAAGAAAAGAGCACTCGTAGCTTCATGAGTTTTAAGCCAAAAAAGAGAAAAGAATGTAAACATGTAAGTTTAATAAAATGTAAATGTAAAACACGTAATACATTAAAATTAATTGGAATGACAAAGACAAATAAATGTAATACAGATTAAAACAAAACAACAGTAAGAACACTGAAATGATCTAATTTAATAAAACATAATGAGCAAAAGCACAAAATAATGTTTAATAAAAGTTGGGTGTGAACATTTCAATAAAATACAAGACTAGAAAGTATATTTTGTGCAGTTTGTCAAGGTAGTTCATATAAATGACTTGAGGAATATGTGCTAAATATATGAATATGTCTAAGACTTCCAAATCTTGGATGCAAAAATACAGAGGGCTGTACTCCACATTTTGTGTGTTTGGCTTGGGGTACACTATACAATCCAGTGCTGCATGGTTTACGATTATAGTACACAGCATGGCACATAATCAGCCAGGCACTTGTGGTTTATTGGGGAAATGCTTGAAAAGCTTGAACATCTTTCTTCAGTTAAAAAAAAAAAAAAAAAGACTTTTTCTACTTGAAGCAAACATTCTCACAAAATTATTGACCAGAGTATGAATTGTAACCCAAAGACTTTTTTTGTTTTGATGTCAAGGAGAATTATATAAATTTCACCATTTTAGTGAGAGTGAGTGGCTTATTGTTGGTCCGCTGCAAAAACTAACATGAACCTCTTGCAGCTCCTGAGAAAAACCTAGGGATTTGCAAATTCAGTATGGTCTTCTACATACCTAGGAAGGTACAAAATAATGAAACAAAGTTGCCCCTTCCAAAACTCTGCATTTAAACACTTTGCATTGTTCCAGTCTGTTGACACATGCAGCCAGAGCAAATGTGATTAAACGTATGCTGACTTTCTAAGTTTGGAATTAGTTCACCTTTTCATTTAAACAACATCTAACCCAGACATGTTTGACTGAAGAGTATCGTTGTCTTCATTGCTCAATGATGAATTTGATGGCTCTCTCAAAAGTTGGTTTACTTTGAGGCATAAACTTTTAGTTTTTACTGACATACTCTCATGTACATGACAACGCATGATGGTGTAGCTCTTTCTGTAGCTCAGTATCCTCTTTTTTTTTTTTTTTTTTCCTCAGTGTTAAATAACACTCAAGCATCTACAAACTATATGTCATTCCAGGTGTTTTTTTGGCATTACAAAGACTCTTTCATAATCCAACTGCAACCTTAAGCAAAACACAGTCAGGGAGTCACTGAGGTCAAATCTGCAGAACACTCCTGGACACATGAGACCCTAGCATTATGTAAAATTCTTGTCCAATGGGAGAGATGCTGAAACGATCTGTTTGGCGTCTCTCTGGGGTGGGTTGCGAAATGTTGCATGGGGCAGGAGTATATATAAGCCCAACCTCAAAGTATGCAGCCTTAGCAAAGCAGTCATTTTTCAAAAGGAATCATCAAGGTATGCTTTCAGAGCAATGGAAAAGCAGTCTTGCAATTTTCTCAGACTACTTTACATTTTAAACTTTTTTTTTGGGGGGGGGGTGTAGATGAAAAGGAAAGAATGAAAATGGAAAAAAAATAACACTCTGAAATACATCCTTTTAATTGTATTTTATAGAAAGGTTGTTTTTTTGGGGGGGTTTTTTGTAGTTTTTTTTCTAATGATTTGTGATACTGTTTTACAGATCCACTGCAGACCGCAGCATGCTTCGGTTCTTTGTCGCGTTTTGTGTCCTGGCAACATGCTGGGCACAGGATTGTCTTGTGCAGAACATCCAAGTAAAACAGGATTTCGACAGAAACAGAGTAAGTGGGCAATTTTATTGAAGAATGCACTTACCGTCTTTCTCCTGTTTGAGTTCATTTGTGCTGTTACACTTAAGCTCTATTCTTATCTCACAGTACCAAGGAACATGGTATGCTGTAGCCAAAAAAGACCCTGTTGGACTCTTCCTTCTGGATAACATTGTTGCGAGTTTCAAAGTGGAGGATGATGGTAAAATGACTGCTACTGCTGTTGGTAGAGTAATCATCTTGAAGTAAGTTCAATATGAAGCTTAAAAATAAAAGATGACTTAATGTTACTTTTACAGTTGCAAACAAAACGTTTTGCTCCTAGTTTATAACACTTTCTCATCACCTTCTCCTTAGCAACTGGGAGACATGCGCTAACATGTTCGCCACTTTTGAGGAAACTCCAGATCCCGCAAAATTCAAAATGAGATACTGGGGTGCTGCCTCCTATCTGCAGACTGGATGTTAGTGAAAATTTTTACTTTATTATAACATACATACAATTAAAACATCATTTTAGCTTTGGTGAAACTTTGGACATTGAACTGAGAGAGAAAATAATCTCTGGTTTTAAAGGTACTGAAATTCTTTCACATTAGATAAGAGGTCTGTTAATGCCAAACCTTTGAGTCCACAATTTGCTCATCACATTGTCCTGTCGGTGACCCCCACACAGATGACGACCACTGGGTCATTGACACTGACTATGACAACTACGCCATCCACTACTCCTGCAGAGAGGTTGACCTTGACGGTACTTGTCTGGATGGCTACTCTTTCATCTTCTCCCGCCACCCAACCGGCCTGAGGCCCGAGGACCAGAAAATTGTGACCCAGAAGAAACAGGACATCTGCTTCCTTGGCAAATACAGACGTGTAGTACACAATGGTAAGATGTTATTTTTGCGTTGTAATGACACTAAAACTTTGATCACTGTCCAGGGCAAGCCACTTATAACAAAGGACACTTTGCAAGGTTCTGTACTTTTCAACTATTTCATTTCTGGACTATTCATTAAATTAGATTTTATTAAAGATATTAATGTAATCACTTTTGCAGAAATGGAAAGTAACTTGGTATTTTGCTTCAATTCTGCAGGGTTCTGTGATGCTTGAAGCTGCTCTACAGATTTCCAGAGGGTATAGAAGTTACCATGCAAAAATTTCTAACACATCTGTAAATAGAAATACACACACAGTTCAAAAACAACTCTATACCAGTAACACGGAGGGTACAAGCCTTTTTGTAAAGGTGTAATTAAAAATCTTCCCTGCAGCTAACTAAACAATGGGTAAATGACAATGAATGTATATTCACAATGTATCAAGCCTTCATTCTGTAATCACAGTCACTTTTAAATAAAATAAACTATTCTCATTAAACCACTGGTGAGCTCATTTTAATCATGTTTTGAGGAAGTCATGATGTTATGCTGATGACAAGTTGGTCACTAAATCAATCACTAAAATCAAAGTTTTTTTGTTGAGGACACGTTGACCCAACCACATCACTTAGGCTATTGTTGGCAGGACAGTTGATTGACTGTTTTAATTATTGTGAAACTCTGTAGAACAAACTCTGCAATCATGTCAACACTGATAACACATGTAGAAATGACATAGAAACAGGGGCAAGGGGACACAAATGATCAGATCACTAGAACGTTATCTATAAACTAGCTCACTATTCAGTTAAATCCCCCCAGGTACATTCCCTGAATCAAGATATCCTTCACTTCTTTCTCCCCTTGCCACCGAAGCTTTGCTAATCCTTTCGCTTTAAATAGCCTAATGCAAGGATTTACTCATGCAATCTAATTCAAGTCAGTTCTGCTTTGCACAGTCAGGACTTTCCAATGGAAGTAAACCTTTTCCCGCACACTTAACAATTCAAAACAGATGTGAGGATACAGCAGGAGGCAAAAAGTATGGACGCTATATTGAGAAACATGACATACATTTTTCATAATCATTTAATTCAAAATAAGCTCTTTGTGACAATGGAAAAAAAAAAAAAAAAAGTATTTATTCACCTGAGGAAAAGGAAATGAAAACAAATAACAAACCGAAGTTACATGTATCCCTAAATTAAAATATTTAAATATGAAAATTCAATCTCCACTTAAAAATATTCTGAAGAAAAAAAAATCGCTCTAAAATGAAAAAAAAAACAAAGACTTCTGAGTTACTTAAAAAAATCTATCACTGAGGAGGGAGATTGGAGTTTCCTTTGGAATGGTACACACTGTCCCTTTATTCAACATAAACATTTACAATTTGATAAAAATACAACGTAAACTTTAGTAATCAGCAGTAATGAGCGGAGTACAATAGCAGTACAGAGTACAAGCTCAAATACACCGTCAAAATGTCTGTAAAAGAGCAAAAAAATATATATATATATATAAAACACAAAAACAAACAGCAGACTTGATTAAATTAAAAGGGATCCTCTCTCTTCAGGGCGTTTTATTTTTTTTTTTAAGCAAAACAGTAGTCAATATGAGCCAGGAGCTCCCTGTGCTGGCTTGTGGGATAAGGGGCCCTGCACTTTGGACACTCCAGGAAACTCTCATCCAGCAGGTTAGGCGTTTTGGACGGGGATGTTGCAGGCAACATGACATCTGTAATTGTCATTCGCTCCGTCTCCAGCCTGTCATAGGAACTTGGCTCAGAGAACCGGGACTCTCGCTGCTGCCGCTGTGAGCAAACACAAAATCAGTCGCTCCGAATCATGAAGGCCAAGGCCATTAATCAGAAAAAGAAACTAAAAAAACAACAAAAAAAAAGAGAGAGATAAGCTTCATTATAAAAAAAAAAAAAAAAACAGATTTCCCACTTACTGTAGACTCCAGGCGCGTGATCTGATCTCTGGCCTTGCGAAGCTCCTTCAACACTTTATGCAGCTGCTGCTGTAAACTCTGACGGTCAAGCTTTTCGTTCTCAAAATCTTTGGCGGACAATTTGATCTGTGCAAAGAGGCAGACAGAAAGAAACAAAACTGCCTCACGATTCTGCTTGTTTGTTTCATCCGAGGGGGTTTATAACAGTAGGAGAGTGAATACCTGTTGCTCCAGTACAGCGATTCGTTTCTGCTCTTCGTGCTGGTTCAGTAGGGATTTTTGCAAGAGATTCACCTTTCAGGGCAAGACAACATACCCAGAAATTAGGCACACAATCAACCCACAACACAAAATAACTGACAAACACAAAGGCAGACCTCATCCACCAAACAGAAAGTAGATGGCCCTGGTTATAGAGGGTTCCCAGCTCTCATGTTTTAATCATTCACGAATTAATACATCATTCGTGCCAAAATCAACGCAGTTTCCAAAACACTGATACTAAGTATTTCACGATGACAACTAACAGGCGGGCCAACGGCATGACATTTAATTGCTTCCTTTAGTCAGAGCAGATGTAAAAAAAAAAAAAAAAACCAAAAACACAGAGGTTTGCAGGGGTCGCTGTTATACCTGCAACAGCAGCTCAGCAGTCCTCTTCCTCTCCTCCTCCAGCCTGTTGTCTGCGCTTTCCAGTTCGGCCTGGAGCCTCTGCGCCCGGTCGGACCCGCACTTCCTCTCCTCGCTCAGCGCCTGCCTGCTGTTCTGCCTCTCGGCCTGGAGCTGCCCCTGAGCTTCGGCCACCTCCCTGCAGCGCTCCTCCAGCTTGGCCCTCATCTCGGCCAGCTCTGCCTGCACCCGGCCCAACTGGGCCCGCTCCGCCTCCAGCTCCTTCTTGGCCGTCAGGAGAAGTTTGTCGTAGTGCTCCTGCGTGGCTACGGAGGACTTCTCTGCGATGATGACACATCAAAGACAAGAAGTTCCATGCATCACGTAACAAGACGTTATCGTTTTTCATCTGAGCGTTGCCATTGCGCATGGTCAATATCGGCACGCGCTCCAATTTCGCAGAACTGTTGGCAGTATAAGATCAAAGAATTTAGTTCTAAACAATTAATTACTGCAAATACAAATGTGAGATTGACACAGGCGACGTTGATGTGTGTCTGAGGGTAGTTTAAGAATTAATAACAGTAACGTTCTAGTGACAATGACTAAGGTATACATTTATAAAATGGATTCACAGCAGCATGAGCAAGCAAAATAAAATCACACTGTAAATAAAATCACTGTGTAAACAAAAGTAGTCTTCAAAGCAAAGGAGCATCATGAAACTTGATCAAACTCAGAAAACTCAAGTTCAATGAAGTCAGCAGGAAAGGGAATCGTACTGTTAACAAGTGATGTTTGCTTTTGCTGTTGTCTGGTTATATGCCTTTGCAACACAAATTCCTTTCAAATATTACTTATGCCTTTTATCATCAATCAAACCCGCGCACATCTGCAGCAGAAGACACAGTTTACATCACAGCAATTAGTCGACCGAATCAACGCTGCTGATTTTTGTTTTAGCCACTACACCAGTTAGCAGATACCAGATTGAATTTTGACTGTATGTTGGATTAAGTTAAAAAGCAATGTTTCCCCTTTATGTTCTTGCCAACAATACAATACAATGCAAATCATAGAGACAGACTTTAAGTGAATGATGATAAGTCCACTACCCCCCCCCCCCCCCCCCCCGCACTTCCCCAATTTCATCTTGTTGCGTACAAAACTTCTCAAGATTTTTTTTTTTTACCCTCTGAATTGCTTTCTTTGTGCTGTTTTTGGAGTGCTTGGTTGGCTTGGTTTAACTGCCTCTCCAGTTCCGCAGTTCTGGCCAGGATGCCCTTAACATAGGCCTCTCGCTGCTGGTCATAAACAAGCCAGTGCTGGTTCTTCTCCAGTGCCTTTGCATAACCACACAGGCGGAAAATACATGTCAGGAGAGTGCTTTTCAAAGAGGGGCTGGGAAACACAGCACACAGAGAAACAGGCTTCGTTCGCAGGAATTAACATAGGACGAATAAAATTTTTGACTCACATCTCGCAGTTGTTCCTGGACCACTGCAACATCGCCGGAGGGGACCTGGTTTTATTTAAAAAAAAGAAAAAAGAAAAAGAAAAGAAAAAAAAAAACACTAGTGCTAACACATGACTGCAAGCAGGAAAAACTTCATTTTTAAAATATCTAGAAATGAATTTACCAGTGTATACGTTGGGGTTTTTTTTTCAAATGCTGATGGCAAAAACAAAATACTTAATTGGATTTAACGGTAAGGCGCCTTTTATGATGTGGCGAAATATGGAGCGTGATATTTAAATGGCTTTAAAGGCCAAGACCACAAGGTTTCTCGTGCAATTAATGTCTTCAGGGTTTCAGCTAGTTACTGGGATCCAGATGAGTAGTAAATCATATTCGTCCCAGTTAACAGCGTCTGAGCCTGAAGTAGGGTCTTTGACCTATCCTTGCAAAGACCCAACCAACTCTTAATAATATCAACACGAGCCTAGGATGTCACCGTCTGATCCTTGGAAAGACCTGTCAAACTGATCATATCGGCCTAACAAAGTAGAAAGGAGAGTTGATCCATATTAAGACTTATTGATCTTCTCAGACGGTTAACTCCAACACAAGATGAACGGGCCTACCATCATAAGCCTGTCAACTGTCCCAGAAGGTTAACTCATAGCCTAATTGGTTAGAAACATTCTTAGCATAATTCTAAGCAAAGGATATGTTGGGCTGTTTTCCTCTGTAGGCAGAACTTCGGCTAACTGTAGTTAAGAGATGTATGGAAATGGAAGACAGTCCCTCTAATCTCTTGCCCTCAATTTCAATTTCATCGACATCGAAAGTCAAAATAGAACTTAAAAGCATCTGTTCATTCAGATTAATTCGCTGTTGAATCATGATAAAGACATAGAGATGCCACTGATCAAATTCATTAATGTTCCAGCTGTAAAAATGTATCTGAATTTTTGTTCTATCGAGACCTTTAAAGTGATCTTATCAATTAAAAAAATGGTACGAGGGCAGATGTACAGTTTTAGAATAGGTTTGGGATTTAGGTTTGGGATGTTTCTTAGTTTACACTTTTGTCCACGAAAACAATACAGACAGCAGAGCGTTTCCATAATACGCATATAAAGGGAAATTAGATTCTAATAACCTGATTATAAGAAACACCATACTTGCAAAATTCCACATTAGTTGAAAGAGCACAAATTAGCACTGGTGTACCTTTGTAAATGCTGCCATCTAGTGGACGAGCATAAAACTAATCCAAAGAATCAAAGCACAACTATGAGCAATTTTCATTCATAGCACACATTGATCATCTTCCATCTGCTTGTTGATCACTCTCTTACTTCCTTAAACTTTTCCTGCACTTGTATCTGTAATAATCCTGAATTTAGAGGTGGCGGTTACGCAGCGGACACCTCCTTAATGGCTACATGCTCGGTTTGTATTCTGCCCCTCTTGGAAATCGCCTTGGACAAAAGCGTCTGTTAAATTAATAAATTTAATGTAATGCAAAGCACCACTCTCTCTCTCTCTCTCTCTCACCTGTAACTTTGGGTCCCGTTTTTCAAGTGCTTGACATCTCTCAGTGACAGCAACCAACTTGTTTTTCAAGTTCTCCGTCTCCTGTGAGAGAGACTGAAACTGTTTCTCTCGCTGCTCTGCCTCCTTTCTCTTTTGATCCAGCTGAGACTGCAGTGAGGCGACCACCTCCCCTCCCGCTGCACGCACCTGCTGTCTCAGGGTGCCTATTTCCTGGTCCTTGGCCAGCAACTGCTGAGAATTTTTTTCCCTCAGTGTCTCTAGTGCCAGAATTCTCTGTGCCGAAAAAAAAGAGATGAATTGGTGAACTGTCAAATGAAAACGTGTTATGATAGGCTATATTAGACTTTGTGATCTTTTTTTTCTTTTGATGGATGAATGGCGGGTGACAGCTGTTTACCCCCTCCCTAATCCCCATGCCCTATGTATAGTAGAAGTAATTGATGTTCATGATTTTTTCCTGAATACAGAAAACAACCAGACTCTGACCCTACATCGTAAACATTACAGAAAATTCAAAAGTTCCGTAAGATAACTGTAGTTATTTTTGTTAATGGTTAACTAAACTATAGTCAATACCAACGTTTCCCAATTCAGTGAATTTATGAAATTCTGTGAAAATAAAGGTATAAAACAATTGCTCTTACCTCCAAAAGCTTAGCTTTGTCCGAATCTGGGTGTTTTCCGTTTCGCTTAGACATCTCATCCAATGATCTTTTCAAATGTGCATTCTCCTTTTTGAGTTTTTCAAGCTCCGCTTCAAGAGACTTAGAGCCATTGCTTTTAAAACCCAGCTTATTAACAATCGTTTCTTTGGTGCCTCTTGTTGCCATTTCTGGAGCGTCACTGGAGTGTTTCTGGAGAGGGAAAACAGCGAAATTTCATTCAATAAAACCTAAGTGAACTTACTGTACGACTTCGAACTATCGAAAACGATGTATCTGTCTCTTTCTAGTGTAAAAAAATTCTTATGAGTCTGAAACAATACTCACAATGGAAAAGAAATTGTTATTCCACTATATTTACTGCATGACGTGAGCACTTAGCGGCACGCCAACAATCTCAAACGGTCTTGGCCTGTTTCCGTGTTGAAAACAAGTTTGAATACGGCGCGTCTTACGTCATATCCGGGCGAAGAATTCAGAAGAAAAAAGTCTCCTTTTTTAAATTTTCTGCACTAATTACTTACTGCAAAATAAGTAAATAGATAAATAAATAAATGAATAAACAAATAAATAAATAAAATTTCCCAAGCCTCTCTCAATTTGAAGCGTTGGTAGCTTACTTTATGTACCCGTTGGGGATATTTATTTATTTACTTATTTATTCTTTAAATATTATTATCATTTGTGTTAGTGCAGGACTTTGTTACATTGTTACATTTTCTACTAAATAAAGAGGATTTTTGAAGTGGAAAACAGAAATCTCATTTTGCATAGGCTAGCACCCGAGAACTAAAAATACACCTGTTCCTCAGGGAAAAGTAAATCTCAGTTAAAAGTGAGGGCAAAAGGTCGTAGAATTGCAGCCCTCCAGGACGGAACTTGGTTAACCCGGGGCGGACAGACTAACGGGACATTTGGATCACTAGTCTAAATGACATTTTGCTGAAATTAAACTCATAGAAGCATGCTGTCAATGCAAGAATCATTTGCTATTTACGTGTGTTAATATCCACGCAGTTCGCTAATTTGCAGTATCTCATTATAACCACTAGATGGAGCCCGAGGGGTGGCAACCACTGGTACAGAGTGACCCCCTATCGTCAATACACCAATTCTACTATTAATTCTAACACTGGTATATACACTGATACTAATGCAGTCAATAATAAAAAGATGGTTACAAATCATAAATACCAGCTAATATTATAATGTTTTCTGAATTATGTATGAGAAAGAACCATAAAAATTAACTATGATTGGCGTGAAAGATATTTGTATTGCTGCATTCATATTTTAAACTATCAACGCCAAAGCCGAAATCATGCGCTCATGCACAGCGCTACTACATGGCAGCGAGATGTGTCCCTCCCACCATGAAACCTCCCTTTTCTTATTTTCCTGTATGAATCACTTCTACATTCCAATTGCAGTGACAGTGATAAGAGTAAAAGAACTGCAAGAATAAAACTCTCTGAGAAAAAGTGAGAGATATATTCTCTCGTGGTTGCGTCATGTTACGAGTTGAGGTTCAATCCGCCAACGGTCTCCCTAAGAAGAAACTTGGGAACCCGGACCCCATTACCTCTGTTGTTTTCAAAGGTAGGTTTAGCTAATCTGTAAATGACATGTATAGGTATTTAAATTAAACTACCGACTTTTTTCTACCGAATATTTGGTGCAGAAGCAGAAAAATAATACTGCAAATCTATGCAGGTCACAAGATTTTCTGTCGCTCAAAGACGTTGTTGAAATAGTCTACAACATGATTTATACTTCATTACTTGGTTGCACTCAGCGGAGCTGTTTTAATATCCTTCAATATTTCTGACGTGTTTCCAACGTCATATTCTATTGTAAGGTATTTTATAAGTCTGATCTTCAGCTGTTTGAAAGACTCTTTGCAAAGCAGCGGTGTCTTCATACATTTTGGGGATATTTGGGGGTTAAAGAAAGAAAGAAAGAAAGAAAGCAACAGCAGCATCTCATCCTTTAGCCTGCCAAGGTATGGGTTTTAGAAGCTTTTGTTGAAGTCCTCCTGTCAGAGGAGAAGATGTCTCATCTCAAAACTTAATTGCATATAAATTATGAGGTGAGAACAATCGGTATGTATGCTGTGTACTATGTTTAACTGATGTGATCAATAGAGTCATTCAATTAAGGGATAACCTGCTGAGTTAGTTATTTTCATTTGCAGGTGAAAAGAAGAAAACAAAACACATTAGCAATGAAGTCAACCCAGTGTGGAATGAAGTAAGGAATACTTAAACTCTGAATTTTGCTGTAACTGCATGTAGTTCATTTGGTGAGGTAGCAATGGAAGTCTTTATGATTCATTGTGTGAGAAGTCTGTTGACACAAACGTCTTATTACTTAAATATTATTTTTACTTTGTTTGCTGAAGGTGGGTGTCCTATTTCTAAGACTTTAGCTTTCATTTATGATATTAGAGAGAAGCGACATTCAACACGGTACAACATACACACATTTATCTGCCTGTTGGATTTTCTCCACGCATGAACTCTGTCCTGGTTTCTCAGTAATGTGGTTGTTTCATTTGCAGGTCCTTGATTTTGATTTAAAGGGCTCCCCCCTTGATTCAGCTTCTTTCATTGATGTGATTGTGAAAGACTATGAAACCTTAGGAAAAAACAAGTAGGTATACTTTTCAAATCTTGGCAGCGCCTGCGTACAAAAGGATATGCATGTGGCATGATTAAATAAATATGCAGACATTTTATAGCCAATTATAGTTAAATCTCTATTCTAAAAGGAATAAAGCATGACACTGAAGTCTAATAATATCACATGACTATGAAGCACTCTTCACACACACCCCTCACCAAAAAAAGGCAAAAACCAGCAATTTCTTATGTTGACCAAATCAGTTCAGTTTCATTACATTACATTTGTTGCTTTATTGCCCCCCTTTTTTAAAAGTCTTTTTAAAGAGTTGTGCTACTGAATCCCCAGACTGTTGTCATAAGCCCTAGGTTAAGATCAGATTTATGATCCATTACATTTCTTCAGCATTTATAGGAATTCACAGTTTCCTTTGAACTTTTTTTTTTTGAAGAGGGGCGGTGTTCCCATTTCATTCATTATTTATCTGCTGTTCTAAATGTGAGAGCAGTGTTTGCTATTTTCCACTTAGTCCAGAGTAATAAAAGAGGGTTATAGTATTATAAACCATAGAGTTTAGGAAATGGTATTTTAAAAACGCAGAAAATGCGGAGCCAAGTGTTATTGATTTCTTGACTCAATGGTGTGCTCTGTGCCGCTTTCACGCCCTGAAAAACCAAGCTCAGACTTGCTGCACTTTGATGAGTTTGAGAAAAGAATGAACAGATAATGGGCTGTATTCCACAAATGAATGTCGCCCTCTTGATGAACAGAACTGTACTTGCTGATCTAAGGCTAAACAGAATATTTCAAGGATGTTCCACTGGTTCTGTTACTTTTGTCACATAGCCTCATATGGTCACCAGAGCAAAAGGAGTATTTTTTAATGATTTCCCGCAAGCTGCCTTTTTACATATCCTGATTTTCCATGTATTTTGATGTCATTAATTCGTTCATTCGTTCATTCATTCATTCATTCATTCATTTTATAAGCCGCTTATCCTAATTAGGATCGCGGGGGTATTTTGATCTGATTTCCCCAATTTTTCATTCACATTCAGATTTAGAATTCACATTTAGAATTCACATTTATGAACATTTCTGTATGGTGTACTTTAACTAATTTGTTCTTATATATGCAGGATTCATCTGAAGCTATGTGTCCGTGCTCTGTGTGTTGATGCTATGTTTCGCAGAAAAGAGATAACTACTGTCATGTGCTCTCTCATTTGGATCTTGGCAGAAGAACCCATGTGAGAAACAAGAGTCAGAGTCAGGTTTTCCATTAGTGGATCTGAGACGTATTCAGATAATCTGTACAAGGCGTAAGACTGCTGTGTTTAGATGGTATTTTCAGTAACCATTTTGTAGCTTAGCAACAAGGAAACTGGATTTAAATTGGTTTCATTGGCAAAAAAAAGTGTACACAAACACATAGAGACTGGACAGCACGTGGAAGTCAGCTTCTTTTGGTTTTATTTGCACATGCTTCATTAACTTATAAAACTATTCCATTCTTGCATGTTGTTGCAACATATGGTATGATGCAGGTAGAAGTAGAACTTCTAGAAGGTTTTGCTGATCTCATTACCCCATTGGGCAAATCAACGTTTATGCAGAGGAAACCCAAATCAGGAAGTTATGGCTTTAATCCATTGTATAAAAAAATGGTGTTAAGCAAGCTTTTTACATTGCACAACCTCATGTAGTCAAGCACTAACTTTACAAGTAATAATATTTATTACAGTAGTTGTACGTGGAAGTGATAAGACATTTTAGCAAATCTAAATAGTAATCTGGTTGTTTTAGTGTGCCCCTAGGCAACCTGCTAAGACTATCCCATTTTGAAACTGGCATTTATGATCAGACCAACATCACCATTATCAAGAACACAGCATTGGTTTGTCACTGCCATTTTTGCCATAAATGAAACAGTAAGCTTTAACATACTCATTTGTTTGTCAGATGCTTAGCTGCTCAACAATTTCTCCTACATGCCGGGAAATCTAGGAATGAGCCTAGACTGTCTTACAGATTTAACCAAGCCCATACTCTACTAGGTCACCTCTAACCATTATCTGAAAACAGGTTTGAGTGCTGCTCTCTATGAAATTTCTCAACTCGGAAAAGAAAACACTGACAGTTGTTTTTTGTTTTTCTTAGAGCATATGTGGAATCACCTGCTCCTCGCCTCACTCTTATTTATTATTGGCTTTAGCTGAAGAGATGCAAGGACACAATGTGTTTGCGTTTGAGGGTGTAGCCAGGTGCTTGCTTTATTTGTCACGACACAGATGGGTGGCTGGAGAGAATGGGAACTTCAAGGAAAATGTAGTCACATTTGAATTTGCCTACCCAATGGCATTTAGCCTTTGGGTCACATATTTATAAGTTATACTTGCATGGCATTGTTTTGAAACTCCGAGCGAGACCTAGCATTGTCCTTCAAGTCTCGAGCTGAAATATGAATGCAGGAGAGTACATCACACGTTTTGATGTTAGGAACAAAGAAACTGAAGAAAAAAAAAAAACCCTCCAAAATGCTGGTCTTTGTTGAAATTTCGGCTTATTTGTATTTAACATTTGTCCCGACGAGCCCAGGCAATGATCTTGCATATCCATGTTCATGTTAGTGAGATGACATTGTTTGCCTGCATGACATTCAAGCACAACACACGGTATTTCAAGGTAAACATTCACCCCTCTACCGCAAATGTAAGGTGACGGTATTCTTTGAGACTGCTTCCTGACGGTTGCCTGGCTGTTATGGACTGGACTAGCAGCTGATGTTTGCCATGGGAGGAGGTCTCCCATGATTCATTGATGACATCACAAAGGACATAAAGGGATTTTCCTTCTGTGCTTTAACCCTCATTTCCTGCTTTATTAGTGTAGATAACTCTCCATACTGTGGGCCAACTGAATTGTTAAGGGCAGCTGAATATAATTCACTCCCCTCTGCCTTTCTCTCCAGATGTTTCAGCCGGTGCTTGGCGTTCCTGTATTGAAAAACAATGACATGGCTGCAATAAAATTCTGAATAAAGACACCGACATTTATACACTTAGTATCATCTGATCAAATTAAAACTCTTTTTTTTTTTGCTTTTTCCTCTATGTGAACTGATAGTATTGTGTCTTTGCTAGTCTTTTCACAGGGTAACAGAAGAGTTGACAAGAATTTCCCATTAACTGGAAATGATATTTAACCTTTTGTTCTAGGTTTCTTGGATCTGCAAAAGTACCGTTGAAAGACCTAGGAAGTGGTCAAGTGAAGGCTCTCCCATCAAAAAACCTGCCATTAGTCAATGAAAATGGCCAAGATATAGGAGTGAGTTTTTATTTTTGTCTTGTGTCTTATGCCTTGCATTTACTTCTGTGGCCGTGCAATTTGTTTCATATGTCGCAAACACAATCGTCTGCACTCAATGCTTTTGTCAAGTATGCGTCGTTGAGAGTGGATATCGTTTAACCGATCAGCATGTCTCACTGTTTTTGTGGACTGCACGAGATGTTCCCTCCCAACTGTGCATACTTTTTGGCAATAGCCTTTCAGTTAAGTTTGCTGGTGTTTGGTGTGCGTGTTTTGGACCTGAACAAAAGCAAGTCATTTTCTTTCGACATAGATCGTCTGCCTGATTTGCCGTTAAACACGATATGGCAGCATCATTCTACTGCAGATCAGGGTTGTGGCAGTGAACAATATGCAATATTTGCGCAATATTTGAGCAATATGCAATATTTGAGCAATATGTATTTCTTGAAATTAGCTACTCCTTCTGTCAAGCAGTTCTCTAAGATGTTTAGTACAGTACTGTTTCTGTCTAAACATTATGTTTAGTTGTTTTACAGACACACTTGTCCAAAGTGACTCACAAAAGAACATAGCAAATGGGCATCAGCACATCTCAGTGCACAAAAACTAGAGACAAGAACAGCTGTGAATGGTTGTAGTACTTTATTGAGTCAACTTTTATACACACAGACAGTTATAAAATATAAATCATACATCATACATCAATTATGAAATACATGCAAGTAAAATGAAGTTAGTAGTTCAGAGTTCAGAACGACTGGAGAGAGCTGAGTTTTGAGGTGGTTTTTCTTGTGTGTCGAGTGTGCGTGAGCTTCTGACGAAGAGAAGCAACACGTAACCGGTTTGAGAAGATTCAAGACTCGGACCTTAATTCAAGCCTTATTGGTACTGCTAGGCATCTTGCTGAAGCAGATCTGAGCATTCTTCCATTGGCATATCATTTGATTGCAGATGTAGACAGGACATGGATGTAGACAGTTGTGGTTTCATTGACCACTCTTATGGCCAAGGTAAACATCTTGAAGTGATGCAGATGGCAAGGGGCAGCTCATCCTGAATTTCTTCTCTTCTCTTTTCTTCACTCCTGAAAAGTTTAGGGGAAAGCTGGACACATCCTAGTCTTTAGTTTGGGGGTTAACCTTGAACAGCCTCCTTGAAACTTAAAGTAGTTAAGTTTTAACAAGTTCATGATTTACAGAAGGAGGCACCTTAGATGGGGTTTGCTTTTCTCCTTAAATAAACTGTGAGTCATAACCACCATGTTTTTGCATTTACTTGAGCTTAAATGACTGTCTGTTAGTTTTCAAAATGGAATTTAACTGGGATATATCAAAAAATTAACTGTTCAATTGTATTGCTTTGAAGGCCACCATTGATCTTTTAATTGGTTATGAGCCTCCAGCCAACGTACCTCCAAAACTAAATGACCAACAAGATGGAAGTGGGACAACTTTGGAAGCAGGTATGCATTAATATAGGCACTACTGGACAACAGATACCTGAGAACTCTACACTGAATTTAGAAGTATGTTTGAAATCATTTGTGTTCACTCTTTGAACAAGCTAAATAAGAATTTATAGGAACAAACCAAACATGACAAGCAATTTTGAGAAGTCTGAAATGTTGTCCAGACGTTATCTTGTTCTTGGTGGTCTGTTACCCAGGGACAGCTGACAACATTTAATGTTTGACAGCGCACATAATCTATGAAGAGCGTGCTCAGAGCCCAAAGTATCCTGATGTTCCACAGTAGTTTGTGTTATTTTAACATTGTCATGTCAGCATATTTTGATAAGTTTAAAAAACTTATTGGGGAATTCTAGTGTGTGACTTCCACTTATCCACTCTCTCACTCATTCATTATCTAAGCCGCTTATCCTGATTATGGTCACGGGGGTGCTGGAGCCTATCCCAGCGCTCATAGGGCAAGAGGCAGGGAAACATTCTGGACAGGTCGCCAGTCCATCACACGCCAGTCCATCACAGGGCAGACGCACTGACAAACACACTCACACACACATTCATACCTAGGGGCAATTTAGTGTCTCCAATTCACCTAACCTGCATGTCTTTGGACTGTGGGAGGAAACCGGAGCTCTCGGAGGAAACCCATGCAGACACGGGGAGAACATGCAAACTCCACACAGAAAGGACCCACAGAAAGGAATCGAACCCGAGACCTTCTTGCTGTGAGGCGACAGCACCACCCACTGCACCACCGTGCCACCCCTCCACTTATCCAGTCTTAAGATAATGACATGAAGCAGGAAGATTCAGATAGGGTTTTTAAAATTTACCTTTTAAATGGTGGTTGATACTTTGCAGGTGGAGGACAGGATGGGACTGAGGAGCTCACTGATGGAGGGCATTTGGGGGTTCCAGGGACCAGGTCACCCCTCGGGATGACCAAAGGCCGACGCCGGCCCCTAGCCAATAAACCTCAAGATTTTCAGGTGCATTAGTTTTCATTTGATGGACCATGCCCTTGCATGCACTGTGAATTTTAAGGTTCTGAATGTGTAGACATACTCTTCCTCTACATCATGAATCTCTGAGCTTAAATGTACAACTGGATGTCTATACTCACCATTAGCATTTTGCCTCATCTGGTTTGTTGTCCAGATCCGTGTTAGAGTCATAGAGGGCCGACAGTTGCCTGGAAACAACATCAAACCTGTTGTTAAGGTGAACGTTTGCGGGGAGACCCACAGAACAAGGATCAGAAAGGGAAACAATCCATTTTTTGATGAGGTGCCAGAATCTTATGTTTATTGTGCTGGGATCGCATTGGTGAAATTTCTGCATCATTTCCACTGCATCATTTTGGCTTAAAACAATGACTGTAATGTTGAGTGAAATGGTTGTACATAGTTTCTAAGATGCTGTTTAATTCCTTTTACAGATTTTCTTTTACAATGTCCATATGCTGCCATCGGATCTTTTCGATCAGTACATCAGCCTTCGAGTAAGTTGAAATGTGTGATTACTTTTATGTTGTCACGATATTCTTATGAGCAGTCTAATACTTAATGACGCTAACCTGTACTCCTGCTGTACTTCATCATAGATATAATATAATTGATTGATTTTTATGATTCAGTTGTTTCCTTAGTCTTTCCACAGCTACCGTTCTCTTTAGCCATCAATAGCATCAGATTACTCTGTGCTTCATTACCTTTATATACTATTGGAATAAAATGGATACGATACACTGTCACCTTCCAACCCACAGGTGTATAACTCTTCATCGCTCAGAGCTGACAGTCTCATGGGAGAATTTAAGGTGTCCCTCATTTCCTCTCTTACTTCATTCAATCAGTTTACACAAACATTAGGTCAGTTTATTTTCTTTATATCTCTGAGATAAGCCTGAGTGTACTCATTGGGTGATCTCTTGTTTCCTCTCTCAGATAGATGTTGGCTACGTCTACAACGAACCTGGTATATTTCTAACCCTGAGCTTAAATATGCTATCTATTTTCCATCTGTGCCGGATATCAGTAAGATTGATTGGTTGTTTCTGAATGTGTCTTGGATTGCAGCTCACACTATCATGAGGAAATGGGTGCTCCTGAATGACCCTGATGATTATAGTTCTGCAGCAAAGGGCTACCTGAAAGTCAGCATGTTCATAGTTGGGACAGGAGATGAGCCACCGGTAATTTCTTAACCATTTTCAACCATAAAGAGATTCAGAACAGATCAACTGAAAATCTACTTTTTTTTTTCCTTTGAGACCATAACTTCATTTAACACTGTGACTTCCTATGATCCTGAAGTATAAATAAGTTAAGCTTATAAATAAGTATTGCCCTGTGTTTGTGTGGCCAGGTGGAGATCAGAGAGCAAGACAGTGACAGAGATGACATAGAGAGTAACCTACTTCTGCCTGCCAGCGTCACACTTAGACGGGTTACCCTGAAACTCAAAGTATTCAGAGCCGAGGACATCCCCCAAAGTAGGTCAACAACTACAAAAAAATATATATATATTTCCATAGCAAACAATCCTGAAAATAGATTACTGGCATTTTCTGGAATATGTATTTATCTGAAGAAGGTAGTTTTTAATCTCCTAAATTGCTTTCTGTGGAATTCCTTTTGAGCAACAAGGGAGATGCAAAACACACAGAAGCAAGCAATTTATATGAAGATCAATGTTGTAATATAGAAGCATTATTTTTATTTCAGTGGATGAATCCCTTGCACAGTCAGTCAAGGAGATTTTTGGAGGTGAAAGCAACAAAAAGAATCTTGTGGATCCATTTCTGGAAGTTTGGTTTGCTGGTAAAAAGGTACACCAAACACTTAAATTTTCATACCCTACTTTTAAAATGGAATAAGTTCTCAGAACATATGTAAACATGAATATGTATCAAATATAAGACTTAAAATGTTGTTCTTGTTGTGTGATCAAAACTTCAGCTGCGCACCAAAACAATTGAGAAGAATGCGAATCCTGAGTGGAACCAATTGCTCAATCTCCAAATCAAGGTAAAATTGTTAAAACCACAGCTAGCCAAAACTATGTGAATTGCTGTATTTCTTGCAATATTTGCACATGTAAGACTTACTTACAAAATAACTTGTGGTTAACCATTTGATTTTGAATTGTAACTGGACTATGTTCATTGTACTGCAGTTCCCATCCATGTGTGAGCGGATTAAGCTGACTGTCTTTGACTGGTGAGTGTTAAACTCATCACACACATTTTCCATAACTGGAAATATTTACAAAGCGCCAGTGTGAGAGAGGACTAAACTTGAAATTCAGGCTGTTGTCTCATATACACTAGTCCTACTCAGTAACTCTAAAACTGCAAGATTAATTAATAAGGCCTTAAGCTGTTTTGCTGAAGTTTCATCTGCTGTGACCTTGTGAATGACTGGCTGCAGTAATGTCCTGAGGAATGTGAAATGGAAGTATGAGTGTGGTCAGTGTTGAGTCTGGGAGAAAGCCAGAAGTGTGAGTCACACTGACTGTCCCACCCTTTTCCACACTGCGTTCTCTCTCTCTCTCTCTCTCTTTCTCTGTCTCTCTCTCTCTCTCTCTCTCTCTCTCTCTCTGCATTTTCTTGGAAAATAATTTTTCCTCTATTCTCTTGGCAAATCTTGGCTGAAAGAATAGGGGAAATATGTGGCAGGTGAAGGTTACACTGAGAATCTCTTTGGCATACATGTTGAAACATTTCAATTTATTGTGTATCTCAATCTTTCCCTTCTCTTCAGGGATCGTCTGACGATGAATGATGCCATTGGCACCACATACCTGAATTTGACCAGAATAGCATCCTCTGGTGGGGAAGTTGAAGGTAGCATATGCAGACTTTGAACTACTTAAAAGATGCACAGAGAATATTGGTATTTGTGCCCATCAAATAAACTAACTTCAAATGAATAACTGGTAAATGTTTAGTCTGCTAATCTGGTCAAACACAAAAACACATGTTAAAAATGATCTTGGAATCGAAATCTTTTCACATCTTAAAATGAATAAGTACTCAAATATTTTTGCTAGGACTAAATTAGTAACTAATTAAGAATTCAGCCAACGAGTGAAACATCCATTTCATTTCTTCATTATATTTAATTATCTGCTGTGCACTCTTTTTTCTGTCTCTGATTAGATAAGAATATGGGATATGGGACCTCTGCAGGACGTAAAGGTTCAATGCGCTTTATGAATCTTCCACCTGAAACCCTTTGTATCTGAAGTCTGTTGTTTCAATATAAATCTGTAGCAGAATGAGGACTTGGTCTTTCAAAAGAGAAACAGTCGTCATTGGGTTGAGTTGTGATACTCAAAGTGTTTCAGTTATCAAACTCTAAGCCAAAACATGTGTTGGCTTAGAGTTGGATTTAAGGTGGCTTAATTTAGCCATTTATGTGAAACTTAATGCTTACCTACCCTGACTTGCTTGCTTAAAGCTTATCTAACCTGACTGCAATGATAATTGTAGTGTTCTTTACAAGTGATTTAGGGGCAGTCATTCTCGGCTGAATCGTAAATTTAACAGCCTTCGATTTTACCAGTGTTTTTTTGTGAATGGATGGCTGGTAATGTTTTTAGTGCAATACTATTGGCAGTATAACTAGCTGAATAATATTCTTGCATGAGGTATGAACAGCTAACTAAAATTCTTTTTGTTTGTGAGTGTTTCTATACTACAGCATAACCAGCGCTCTAAGTAAAATAAGAGGAATTGCTTCTCACTGTCATACCAGCTCTAATCAGTTTACTTCTCCATGCAGACCACTAATAGTACAGTGGCCTAATAATATATTAACAGGCCTATATTTGCCTTTCCTTATTACAGCAGTAGAGACAACTTCAAGCATGCGGATAAAAAACTGGTCTTTTGAACTGCATTGCCTTAGAAACAGCATGACATGTCTCCACTCCATTTTAGGTACTACAGGGGAGTCTGAGGTAGGTTTTCTGCCTGCATTTGGCCCTTGCTATGTAAACTTGTACGGGAGTCCCAGAGAGTTCACTGGATTACCAGACCCATACGAGGAGCTCAACCATGGGAAGGTGAGACCCACTCACTATTTATGATTTTTTTCGTTTTCATTTATTCTACTCTAAGAATTTGTTTGTGACCCGTAATGAGTTATGAAATTCACTACGGACAATTAACATGGCTGTCTTGAATTCTGGAAGGGTGAGGGAGTGGCATATCGAGGAAGAATTCTGGTTGAACTCTCCACTAAACTTGAGGGGAAAGCAGAAAAAACAGTGGAGAGTATACCAAGTGATGACATCTTAGTGACTCAAGTAAACGCATCTTTCTCATATTCAAAACTTTATAAAAAGTAAAACAAAAATGCTTTTTTTCTTTTTCAGTGATAGCGTTTTATATGACACTGTTTATTTGTCCTGAACAGAAATACCAGCGTAGGAGGAAATACTGTCTGTGTGCAGTGTTTCACAGTGCTACGATGATGCAGGAAGCCGGCGAGCCCGTTCAGTTTGAAGTGAGCATTGGCAACTATGGTAACAAATTGGACTCCACATGCAAACCGCTGGCTTCAACAACCCAGTATAGCTGTGCAGTGTTTGATGGTGAGGGTCTCGGAAATACCTCATTCAAATATATCCACTGTCTAGTATGTGCTGAAAGTGTTGGATAAATATACAAAAATTAAGGTCCAGTATATCAAAGGAAGTGGGTTGGTGGTGACTTGTTTAAACTGAATCATTTTGTAATTACAGGCAATCGTTATTATTACTTGCCCTGGGCTGGCACCAAGCCTGTTGTTGTCCTCACTTCCTTTTGGGAGGACATAAGTCATCGGTTAGATTCGGTCAATATCCTTCTCAACATTGCTAATAGGCTGGTGAGTGAATGCTGAGTGTGATAAAAAATGTTCGCAATGCCTGTGTGCACTATTGCCTTATGGTCCTACTCACCATGCACATCTTTTGAGAATAACTCTAATATTTTTTATTTCAGCAAACAAATATCACTGTGTTGAAAAATGCTATCCAGGCGAAAGTCTCAGATGCTCAACTTGCAGAAATCTGGCACAGGCTAGTCAACCAGTTGAAGGAGGACATCACAAGGTAAATGTACCTTTCAAACCTCTCTTTACAGCATTGTAAAGTTTGTATCCAGCTGTTTTTGTTTATGGCTGGGATGGGTTGAAGTGTGGTTGACAGCCATGAAGAAAGACAGGTGGCTTAACTAAACGCTGAACAGTTGATATGAGGCTGAAATGGCACGGACTAACAGAATTTTTGTAAAACTGAAATCAGTTTCAGATTGCCTGACCTTGTGGGAAAGCCCAACCTCACAGTTCTAGACGTGCAGATAAAGAAGCTTCGAGACAGTGGCTTAGAGGGCATCTTGGACGGGGCGAAGAGCTTGTCTGAAGAGGCCATTGACATCAAGGACACCCTGAGCATCATCGAAGGCTGGCTTGACAAACTACAACAACTGGCTGATGAGGTTTTAGAGTTTTCTTATATCTGTTCAAGGCCAAAAATTGAGATATTGTGACAATACGCTGTTGCTTTTAAATGGATGGGTGTTCCGAATGGGACAAAGCACCTGTTCTTGAACAGACAGGTTTAAGTCTTCAATGATTAAGTGCCCCATGTCGGGTTAGATGTTTGTGCTAGTTCGTAAGAGGCATAGTTGGTATTCACCTGCACTTTTTGTAACTTGTCTATATCCCCTTGTCTTTTTTCTCTCTTTTTCTCTCCAAAGCCCCAGAACAGCATGCCTGATGTGATCATCTGGATGCTGAAAGGGGAAAACCGGGTTGCCTACAGCCGCATTCCTGCTCATCAGGTGTTGTATTCAGCCTACAGTGAGCAGGCTTGCGGCCAGCATTGTGGGAAGACCCAGACCATTTTCATGCAGGTACATACAAATTAGGGTCTCATAGTTGGAGAGAAAAACGAAAGTGAAGCCCTATATTGTATAAATTGATACAGTTGAACTGTTTTGATGTTGTTGTTGTTGTTGTTGTTGTTGTTGTTGTTGTTGTTTTGGACAGCCATTGAATGTATTTTTCTTCCCTCTAACTCTTGTATTGAACAGATTTCTGCTTTTTATTGATCTGTCTCTTTTCACAGTACCCCATGGACAAAAGCAAGGGCGCAAAGGTTCCTGTCCAAATACGCATTAACGTGTGGCTTGGTTTATCATCAGATGAAGAGAAGTTCAACACTTTTGCAGAAGGAACATTCAGTGTCTTTGCAGAACTGGTAAACACGTTGTCACCCACATGTCTTTGTTTGTTTGTTTTTTTTAATTAAATCCAGAGCTTGTGGTGCATACGTTCCTTGAATTAACATGTAAACCTGCAAGCATACATTTCTATAGATCAGTCAGATCTCATCAATTAAGTTCTTTCAAACACAGCAAGGATGTTCAGACTTAATAACTGGGGTACTCTGTACTTATGTCTTTCCTAACTCGAGGAGCCTAATAACTGATGCTCTCTGTCCCTGATAGTATGAGAATCAGGCACAGATGCTTGGTAAGTGGGGCACTACAGGTCTGTTGGGCCGCAGCAAGTACTCTGACGTGACTGGGAATCTGAAGCTGAAGCGGGAGTACTTTATGCCCCCTAGAGGTTGGCAATGGGACCGCGACTGGTTTATAGATCCAGCGAAGAGGTGCGTGTAACTTGGTTTGACATGTATTCTATACCTGTATACCAGGCTCAAAATATGGATATGTTCTTTTAGAGCATCCTTTTATGTTTATGTTTACTTTTTTGTTTGTTGGGATTAGTCTGCTGACGGAGGCTGATGAAGGCCACACAGAATTTTTGGATGAAGTGTTTCAGAATGAGACTCGTTTCCCTGGAGGAGAGTGGAAGCCTGCAGCTGAGCCTTACACAGATGTGGTAAAAGCACCTAACGCATCACGGAAGTAACATTTCTCAATGTTCTTCCATGAGCAGTCGCGGAAAAAAAACAGTTGAAAACAATGCTGAGCACAAGGCTTATGTGCTTTAGTTTCCTTCTGCTTTCAGAACAGATATGTTCTAGAACTGACACTCAAAAGCCAGTGGAACAAAGCACCGAAATAATACTGAGTCACCGACTGTGGTTTCAGAATGGAGAGAAGAGACTGGGCCCTCAAGAGACTGAGTGCCCAGCTGGCTGGCAGTGGGAGGACGAGTGGAGTTTCGATGAGAACAGGGCAGTGGATGAGAAAGGTTGGCCTGCTTTTAATTAATGTTGAAGTTAAATCAAGAAATCACTATCTCTTTTGGACTAATGCTTACCGGTTCCCAATTTATCCAGTGATTAAGTATAATGAATGGGATTAAATTTAGGATGGGAGTATGGAGTCACCATTCCTCCTGATGATAAACCCAAATCCTGGGTGCCAGCTGAAAAGATGTACCATGTTCACCGTCGTAGGAGAATGATTAGACCTCGCAAGAGGGTAGCTACCAGCTCATCCACTGAGGTAAATTCTTCAGAGGTTTCAATTGCAAACAGAACCACATGTTAGGCTGTGTTTATGCTATTATGTTACTATCTTTTCATTTCCTTGAACTACCTGAACAATCCCTTTTTTTTCAAGTTCTACATTATTTAGGAAAATTTATATAGTCACCAAACACTCCTTTTGCTTCCATTGTTCTTTGGTCTGACAGAAAAAGGATACAGGTGATCCAGAGGGCTGGGAATACTCTTCTCTCATTGGTTGGAAGTTTCACAAGGTGGAGCGTTCCTCAGACACGTTCCGCCGCAGACGTTGGAGAAGAAGAATGGCTCCTGCTGATCGCCTTGGAGCCTCAGCCATCTTTAAACTGGAGGGAGCCCTGGTAAGTTCTTAGTAACTGAAAGCAAAAATCAGAGCAACTACAAAGTTCAGTTCAGATGATTTTTTTTTTGTGAAGTCATAAATCAACAAACAAAGGCTTAAGGAAGTCATGACATAATGGTATAGAGTCTTGCTCTGATATGAAGAGCGTTCAAATATACTTCACAGGGAATTGAGTCCAAAGGTGATGAGGATTCTGATACAGATGCCACCAAATTGTTTGGTGCTAATACTCCCACTGTCTCCTGCCAATTTGATCGTAAGATACCTTTGACCTTAAATAGAAGTAATATTCCATACAAGACATTCATTGCATTTTGTAGTAGGATATGTGGGTGAGTAATTATGGAACTACTTCCTCTGCAGGGACTTTCATGTACCACCTTCGGGTCTATGTTTACCAGGCCAGAGACCTCATGGCCTCAGACAAAGATAGCTTCTCAGGTAAGCCAATCACAATTTGACTTGTTGGCTCTTTTAGTAATTCCTAATATTCTCTTTTGGAGTGTTTTGTAAATGGCAAACCATTTATATAACACTATTTTTTTTGTTTCTGTTTGATTATAGATCCATACGTGCATGTGTCCTTCTTGCACATGAGCAAAACCACAGAGACCATTAAGTCCACCTTGAATCCTACATGGGACCAGACTCTCATTTTTGACAATGTTGAAATTTATGGAAATCCTCAAAATATTTCCGAAAATCCTCCCCAAGTGGTGATGGAGATCTTTGACAGTGACCAAGTGGTTGGTTAAAAATATTTTTTGAACATTCAAGATTTTTAAAATGATCTCAGCAAACATGTTTGACTTTACAATTATTAATAGATTTATTCATATTTACTTTAAAGTCTTAAAGTTAAAACACCTTGATTTTTGTATCATCTATTTTATACAATCAATTCCAGAGAGCAGTACATCAACTTACCCTGTCATTACAGTTTTCACAGTAATATCTGAAAATGGTTTTTAATGTCACAGGGTAAGGATGAGATGCTTGGCAGGGTTACATGCTTGCCCTTAGTGAAGCTAAACCCAGATGTGGACACTTCATCTAAACTCCTCTGGCATTCTGTCATCCAGAAGGGTGTATCTGCTGGAGAGTTACTGGTCTCTGCTGAGCTCATTCTGATGGATAAGGTACTGCTGTTGTGCGTGGTATAAATGTCAGGTGTAAATGTCATTCAACATTCCTTTGTATCTGTTGGCGCTACAACTACGAGGGAGGTAGAAGTTACATCCGGTTTCATGATCATGAGTTTTAAAAAAAAAAAATACAAATGATTATCTCATGATGAGCTTCAAATACTTGCACATCACAGTTGCAGTCGGTATTTTCTATGCTGTGTGTGGTAAGATTAATACGTTTTGACGTTGTCTTCTCTTCTCCACTTTAAATATTTCTAGGGCAGTGAAACTGACCTTCCTTTGGTTCCCCCCAAAAGAGGAGAGAAGCTTTACATGGTACCTCAGGGTATTCGGCCGATTGTCCAACTCACTGCCATAGAGGTACACCCAAATGCTTTGTGTGTCCCTCAATATAGACTTTGGACTGAGAAATATTACCACAGTATCTTTAAAAAATAACTATCTGAAGCCACTGGGGGAAGATGATGTCTGATGATTTCTTAATGAATGAAGTTGAGAATAACCTCTGTAGCCCGTGAATGACTGAGATGTCTCAAAAGTCACTGTTGTCTGTGTGGTTTACGATTCCAGATTTTAGCCTGGGGTTTACGAAACATGAAGACATACCATCTGGCTCCTGTGTCCTCCCCCAGTTTGGTGGTGGAATGTGGTGGGGAGATGGTACAGTCTGCTGTCATCAAGAACATGAAAAAGAGCCCCAATTTCCCTGGAAATGTTCTCCTTTTAAAAGTGGTAACGGCCCTTCTGTTAGTAGAGATTTTTCTCTGAGATGTCTCTACACTTTGACATAAATTAATTGACCTTCAGATTTAAATATTCAAAATTCAAATGTGGAACTTTTGAATGAATAGCATTTTTCTTCTAATCATCAATCTTTAAGCTTCTACCCAAAGAGGAGATGTACACCCCTCCTATTGTACTGAAAGTAATTGACCACAGGCCTTTTGGGAGAAAGCCAGTTGTGGGACAATGCACAATTGTCTCTTTGGGACAATTCCGCTGTGATCCATTTGTCACACAAGCTGAAGTGGCCGTGACATCCAAAGGTATAGAACTATTGTTTTTTCTCTTACTTCTAATATGCTATCGTATACCCATATATTTACAGTGAAGCATGTTGTGAAACTATTTTGTGAAGTGTTTTCTACACAAACATTTGTATGTGTGTAGCTATGGTTTCAAATTTGTAAAACAATGGGACCTGTAGTGACTTTCAGTATTGTCCCTGAGGTCTACCTGAAATCTTAGTGTATAAATAAGGCTAATGTCATGCCCTGCAGTGGCTTTGATGGCAGCTCCCCCTCAGGACCTATGCATAAACATGGAGGAGAGCAGAACTCACCTGGAGGCTCAGGTACTATGTGCACAGGTTCCACTGACCTTAACAATCATGGTGTTTATATAAAAGTGTATAGGCCTAATATACCACATTGGTTCAGGATTGGCATATGCAAGATTTAAATATACAGAATTCAGATGTGTGGCATATTTTATGAAACTGCTTCTATGTATAGTCCTGTCACACTGGCCAAATTCAATTTAATATCACTGGCAAATGCTGAAGAAACATGTAGCACTTATTAATTGTCATTTATTTTAATAGTGGAGGTATCAGGTAATGTTCCATTGAATAGTTTGTCATGTGGTAGATTTGGTGTTGATCTGTGTATGTTGGAATGATACACCCTGAATTGAGGGCTTTCTCCTCTACTGTGACTTCCAGTATATGTACGGCATGTCAACAGCTCTCAACAAAATGACTGTTAGTGTTCCACACATTGTATGTATGGTTCAGTTACATAAATTCTCATAAATCTGAATTCAAAATCATGAAATCAGCACAAAGGCAGTGTCTTCAATCCATTTCACTGCAGCAATTCATCAAAAAAAAAAATTGGGGTAGTAATCATGTGGGGCTAGTTTCAATCCATTTTTGAGCAGCATGGTTGAGCTGGTGCTTCATACATGGGAATTAAGACCAGGATACAGTCAGTATATTGTGTCTTAGCTGTCCTCTTTACCTTTGCTGAGAGATGGACATTGCCAAATAAGCCTTGAGTCAACAGAGCAAAATAGTATAGATGAGTTTTGTACTAGAGCACTGTAGCTGAATAGGATCCAATGCCTGATCACAAGTTAGCCTCATTACGCAGGGGTTAAACTGTTTCAGGTTGATGAACTGCTCAAAGATTTATTGGAATTTGCCCTTTAGGTCAACAGGTTTGATCAAGTGGGTCAAATACTGTAATTGGGGAAAACTGTAATGCTATTGAAAGAAAATATTCTAAATCAATATTCCAGATTCTTCCTTGATTAGAAGCAAGTGAAATAAGATAAGATTGCATTGACTGTTCTTGCAGTGAATGCACAGAATTCCACAGTGTCTGTGGGCATTCTTCTAAGAAGTTGTATTCTATGTATTGTAACAATAAACAAACTATCAGGGATGGTTGTTGATGTTTTTACTGTATAACCTGATGTCTTTTCTGTTTTTTCGGGGTTTTTTTCGATGACACCGACTTAATTTCAATAACAGCCTGCAGAGAAGGTATGAAAGCTGCACAGAAGTTTATAGATCTAGCTTGTTTCTGCTACTTTTTAAATAATCTAGCATGTTTCTTCTCATGTTCAAATAATTTCTCAGTATTTTTCTAAATCTGATAATGCACTCCTTTTAGGAGAAAGAGACAGTTGACTGGTGGAGTAAGTTTTATGCCTCCATTGGAGAGCATGAAAAGTGTCGTCCATACCTTCAAAAAGGATATGACACCTTGGAGGTGAGAGCTGCAAGTGTCACTGACTAAACCATTGGAACTAGACTATTTGACGGAGTGTTAATCTGTCCATCTCTGCACATGTCTAGGTGTATCCGACTGAACTAGAAAATGTCCCTGAGTTCACGGGACTCACTGATTTCTGTGACACCTTCAAACTGCAGCGTGGTAGGGATGAGGATGGTGATAATGACCCCTCCGTTGTTGGAGAATTCAAGGTAAAGCAACATATCACATGTATGTCTTTTACATAACACAACTAAACAACTAAATCACTTAATCAGGACCACTAAATCCATTTCACAAAGGATGGTTTGAAAAAATGTTTTTTGTTCCATTGTAATATCTATGAATTTCATGTTCCTGTGTTTTTCTCAGGGCTCTTTCAAGGTTTATCCATTGTCGGATGATCCTGGGGTCCCTCCTCCACCAAGGCAGTTTAGAGAGCTGCCTGACAGTGGGCCACAGGAGTGTGTGGTAAGAATATATATAGTCAGAGCCGTGGACCTGCAGCCGAAAGACAACAACGGCAAGGTAAGAGTCAGTCTTTTCATTTAAAACTTACTGTGTTTTAGACTATACTGAATAACTCTTATGATTTAAACACAGTTCTTTTATAATCGCAGTTATGATCAAATAAGCTGTACTGAAGTATCAGGGATGTATGTGATAGAAATACAAAGAAAAAAGATTGCCAACAAACTGAACTTTATAAACAATTAAAGCATGTGTGGAGCATTGTCAAAGTTCCATATTTTGATTATTTCTAGTGTGACCCTTACATCAAGATCTCTTTGGGAAAGAAATCCATTGATGATCGTGATAACTACATACCGAACACAATCAGCCCAGTGTTTGGAAGGTACTTTGCTGCATGATGAAATTTCAAACCCAGTTTGTGGCCAAGGATAGTTCTGATGATGATTCTACTCTCTGCTCCAACAGAATGTTTGAGCTGTCATGCTTCCTTCCACAAGACAAAGATTTGAAAATTTCCATCTATGACTATGATTTGCTGAGCCGTGATGAGAAAGTTGGAGAAACTGTGATTGACTTGGAGAACCGCTTTCTTTCCCGCTTTGGTTCTTACTGCGGTCTACCTCAGACGTACTGCATGTGAGGATAGCTTCGTCCACATTTTGTATCATAAGCAAAATGCAGTATCATGAAATTGATTTTAATCAGTTAACTGAATTATTCTGTAAACAGTTCTGGTTCGAACCAGTGGCGGGATCAACACAAACCAATGCAAATTCTACAGAATCATGCCCGTCTGAAGGGTTTATCTCCTCCCAAGACAGAGGACAATGGAAACACTTTGAGTTTTGGGGGACGTGTATATCAGCTCTCTGAATTTGGTAATTTGTTTTCTGTTTGTTTCGAGTTTTAAATAAAGGTCACGATTCTTGACCTGGTGAATGAGTGTTCCTTTTTCTCCTACTATGTGCATCATAGGACATATGGAATAAGTTAGAATTACACTGTTTTAGCTAAGGTACTTGTTTATCATAATGTCTTTGTCACCATTCTAGAGGCCGACAAAGAAATTCACAAACACTTGGGTCCCCCCAGTGAACGCATAGCTTTGCATGTACTCAGGACTCAAGGCCTGGTCCCTGAACACGTGGAAACTAGAACTTTATACAGCAGCTTTCAACCCACCCTCTCTCAGGTGTGTATCCCATCCTTAATTTTACTGTGAGAACGTACTCCGCTGTTCCAAATGTGCAGAGGAGACAAGCTGGATGCAAATACAGCAGCAACTATGTACAACTACACTGTGAAATGTGTAGAATACACATTAACCTATATAGGAAATAAAGTTTTCTAGACAGACCTCTATATCTATTTTAATCTTTTTGTTTTAATTCATTTTAATCTTATTTATCTTAATGCTTTATAGGGAAGTCTTCAAATGTGGGTGGACATTTTTCCCAAAAGTCTTGGATTCCCTGGGCCTCCCTTTGACATAACCCCACGCAAGCCCAAAAAGTGAGGAAAACTGCATGATGATTTTAATTAGTAGTGATGGACAGTTCATGCTGCCTGATGGGTCATTTTCTCTCCCAGACATGTTTTGCGCGCCATTATCTGGAACACCACCGAAGTGACTTTGGATGAAACTAGTATCACGGGGGAACAAATGAGTGACATCTATGTCAAAGGGTGAGCGAGCAGTTTTGTTTATTTGTTCACATATTATATTTACAGCTCCCAGTTTGGTATGAAAGAAAAACTCTGTGTGTGGACAAAAGCACTAGGTTTGTTTAACATAACGGGTCTCTAAACCTTTTAACAAATGCACAGTTTGCCAAACATTGTTAATCAGCTTTGTGAATTAATTCAGCTGTTCCAATGTAAAATGTGCTACAGCTTGCTAATTGGCTATCCTTCCTGTAATCGTCAGGTGGATGATGGGAATGGAGGAAGACAAGCAAAAAACCGACGTGCACTACAGATCCTTGGACGGGGATGGCAACTTCAACTGGAGATTTGTCTTTAAGTTTGACTACTTGCCTGCTGAGCAACTGTGCCTCATCTCTAAAAAGGTAAGGCTAGTTATACATTAAAATATTGCTATTTAAAAGTTCATTGTGAATATCTGTAAATGTTGTTTTTCTCTACAATTTCTATCTCTAAACCAACAACTACAGTGTAAATGAACATTTTTGTTATCTAATAGGAGCACTTCTGGAGTCTTGATAAGACTGAATTCAGGATCCCACCAAAGCTGGTGGTTCAGATATGGGACAATGACAAATTCTCTCCAGATGATTACCTGGGTAAGGCCTTTTTCTGATTATTTGTATGATGTGTGGCAGACATTGGGAGTGGTGATGTCATATTATTTGTGATGTGTTACAGGCAACATCGAACTTGATCTGCATAACCTCGTAAGCCCTGCCAAAGTGCCAGACAAATGCAGCTTGACCATGTTACCCTCTGGTTCTGAATCAGCTCCTACGAACTCAGACCTGACGAAGTCACTGTTTTCCCAAAAGTCAGTCAGAGGATGGTGGCCATGCGTTATCGAAAAAGACGGGAAGAGAGAGCTTGGCGTGAGTACAGCCAAAACACTGTTGAAAAGCTCTCAACAGACAAAGTAGGAGACATTCACTGTCCATAAAAGATGTTTATGACTGGCTCTTTCAGTTTTGATTCTACACGCCACTGGATGCACACGCTCTTTTGGCATATAATGACATTCTCTTCTCTGGTGCCTCCAATCATTTTGGAGTAGTGTACTTACAGAAAACTAATAAAGATGTGAGTGCAAGTTCAGTTTGATGTTTTGTGCTGCTTCCCAGATTGATACTTTTTTGTTGTTGTTGTTTAAAGGGAAAGGTGGAAATGACTCTGGAGGTTGTTGATGAAAAGGAAGAAGATGAGAGACCTGCTGGGAAAGGCAGGGATGAACCCAACATGAACCCAAAGCTGGATCCACCCAAGTAACAGTCTTTATTGTGCATGTTTATGTATGATGTGCTGAACTGAGATAAGCTAAAGGTTACATGGGAAAATATATACAATCATATTTTTACCCCAACTCCATGTAAAATTCTTATGTGAATTAATTTTCATTTTGAATTCTCACAGGCGACCTGAAGTGTCTTTCTTTTGGCTCACCAACCCATGCAAAACCTTAAAGTTCATTGTATGGCGGCGATTCAAATGGTTCTTCCTCGGGCTAATTCTGCTTATCTTAGTGCTGCTCTTTGTTGGAGTCTTACTTTACTCATTACCGGTAAGCACATGCTTGCAGATACTGGACAGTCTTAATCATTTCATACATGACAACTTTTTACCAAATAGAGGAGCTAATCTGGAAATGAAAGCAAATCCTTGTCCAAATATAGTGGTCATACTGTTACTCTTAAAATCCCCAGCCAAAAACAGGTGTACATTTTACTAGTAATGCACTTTAAAGGTGTTCAAATAAACATCTCTGTTTTCCTCCTCTCCAGAACTACATTTCAATGAAAATTGTGAAACCCTTCAAATAACATGGATTCTGCTTTACCTCTGTGAGAATGTCACTGGTCCAAACTGCAAGATCACATACTTTTTTAACTCAATGAATTATTTTATAAGATTATGTACAAGTCACCTGAAAAAGTGTTTCATGTTTAATTAACTTTTCAGGTATTAATTGTTAGTTTTAAGATTCTAATGCTAATCAGATGGCTTTGGTTTCATTTAACAAACAATGACCTTCAAGTTTGTAAGCAAAGATTGTCATAATTGGGGAAGGATATTTGCACTATTTGGCACATATATAATGATGTTTGTTCTCTATAGCATAATGACTTTTTTAAGTGTTATATGCAGTCTGATATATTGCAAATAATATAACTGTATACATTGTTCATCAGTTAATAAAACCATAAACAGCTTTTGCATACTCAAATGTAATTGATATCAGATGTTAAACTGTGTTTTCTTGTGCTAGACAGAGCTGCAGAGGAGTGGTACCTCTTATGACTGTTTATTAATGATAAAGATTTTACATCACTAACAGCTAATTTGAAGATTTTGCAGTTTATTCAATCAAGAGTAATTTTGCAGCAGGTCACCTGCAAATTGGAAGAGGCAGCAGATATGTGGACAAATACACAGGCAAATAATGTGACAGTAGCACTGTAAGAGTAAGATAGTAGTGTAAGATTACATTGTCATGCATAGCCATTTACATGCAGTGGGCCAATCAGTTCTACCATCACTGATGTGGATTAGTTTTGCAGCTTCATTGTTGCACAGCAATCTTATGCCTTCAATAAACTAGGTATTCTACACACATTTATATTTGATGAGGATGCCTCCACTAAGCCTTAAAGCAACATCCTGAAGGCCATCCTGCTCTGCCTCAAAGAATATGTTGCAGTACTATGATTGCTGTTGCTGCTGAGGAAGAAAAAAGACAATTAGGCCTTGATCTCAGTTGAAAAATCGGAAAGCATGCACATTTTAATATACACACTGAATATACATACGCAACATTACACTCAGAGTTATTTTCAATTTTCAGGTTTGTTTTAACTGTCCGCTGACGTCATCATAAGTAATCATTGTGAGTGTTCAGCTATTGCTTGCAAAGGATGTCAAACGTATTTTAACCGTTTCAGCGGGCTGTCGGGAGTCAGCCAACGGTGTCTGAGTTCATACTTGTAGAGAAGTTTTTATTTATTTTTTTATTTATTTTAATTAAAAAGGGATTTTCCTCTGCCATCTCAATATCAACGAGTTCCTGATCTGGTCGAACACTAAGGTGAGTGTGCATGTATTATCGCGGGTCAGCCAGCTAGCTGATGCACTAACTGAAGGTTATCGGTCCTAACCCTCGTCTTAAGAAGACACGACACTACTTTTGACTGTTTTGTCGGGTATGTCTTATTATTAAACAAACGCAGTCAGTATGAAATAATACAGTACATAACTTTGACCAGGTAGTCACTTTAACGAACCTTAAAGCTATTTACTATGTTTTTTCTCGAACATCTCACCAATTCATTTAGCTAGGCTAGCCTCCACTAACTATTAACTGCAACCCTATTACAGGCACAGAGTATCCATATCTGTGATTACAGGTGTTAAATCGTCAACTAAATTAGCTAAACTACGTAGCATGACGTTTGTGTGTCACATAAATCAGCCAGCGTTAGATATACGTACATGCATTTGAATAACATGTTCATATCTTTCCGTTGGAGTACTTCAAGGGGTCAACCAAATAACTGCCAACCGAGATTTTTCTTAAACAAATAAACAAATGAACCAGTCATGTGGCGTTAACCGAGCTAGTGTACAATAGTTTGGCAGAATTTTTTGTGTTTTCTCAAATGAGTGAAATCAAGCTTTGGATTCACAGTAGGTTACATCTCAGATATTGTAATTTAAAAAAAAAAAAAAAAACGTTTTTAACGTGACGGCATTCTGGTACACTTTTATGCTTTTCATTTAGTTTTTGCACTTGTCTTTGTACTCCATGGTTTAAAAAAGGGACATAATTTTTCGATATGTAGTAGCAAAATACATCGACTGGATTAATAGTCAGTCAGCTGAATAAGCTATTAAAGCTATTTACTATTTTCTGCTTGTTACTATTTAAACGCTCTGCAAGTGTTTAGGTCCCTACTGAGAAAAAAACTCCCTAATGTCATGCTAGAGTCAACATGCCTCTGACTAGTGATGTGCCGTTTTAGGGATGCTTTATTAGTAGAAAAAAGCCTGTGCCTTGAGGTGTGTGGGCTGTGATCCAATAAATAGTCGTGTTTTGTCTGAACTTATCTATGTGTGTATTTCCACCACCGCAGCTGGGTTGGGTCTACACAAAAACATAACATTTTGCATTTTGCACAAGTAGTGACACAAATTTTTTTTTACCCATCAAAATCATTTGCCAAAGGTCTACAGAACATATGCTTAATTCAAAAGAGATAAGAGAAAATCATTCCTGAGGAAGGACTTTTAGCAGACCTATCCCACAGGTCAGAATTGTGAAGCACATTGTCAGTTGTGGACACATGCAAACACATGTTACCTGTTCTGCAGTTCCATCAAAGTCATCATTGACCTCCTGGGCTTGCTTTGTCAAACAGTTTGGAAGAGTGGACAACTGTAGATAAAAAGCTAGTGGCACCACTTACTGTTCACCTCTTACTGCTCAACTTTGCTACTCCTATGGGAAGTTAGTGCCTGTATTTTTAGTGTGTTTTGGTATAGGCCATTCCACAACTTTTTCTGAAAGATCATTGCTGCTTATGTGTGGGTCTGCTTTCAGATGCAGTACACTGCTTAGAGATCATTTGGGTTTTGCTGAATAGATTCTGAAATCATATGAATGATTATAGTTTAGCATAGCTGAAGTATACTAGAATATAGGATTGGTATTTTCATTATAAGTGTATTTGACATCCATCTGAAACACCCTTTTCAGATTTTACAATGTCTTTAAAAATTCCCCCTGTTGCGGAACAGTAGTAGTAGTTCAGTGAAGAAACTGGTAGGATAAATTCAGTCAGTCCATTTTAAATCCAGGCGGGAGTGATATTTGAAAAGGGGTGTGGACTATCTTTCGTGATGATAGATATGCATTACAAACATGTTTAAATATCGGGTCGTCGCAGCTCTTATGTTTGTATTAAGATTAGTCAACAATATCTTTTTATTACTATTATTATTCTTACCTTAATCGATCCCACGTGGTGTTTAATTGCATAGTTGCCTGCAATTGAAGAAATGGGAGGAACAGCTCACGCTGTTCTTCGAGCTTTGTTGTCGAGTAGCCATTTTGGGATTCCGTATGCAAATGTTGTAAATGATACATCCCTGTGAACATTGTATTGTTTTTGGTCATAGAATCTGAGAGGATTTACTTTTAGGTGATTCCCTACCACGCCCACTTCTCTACACTGAATCAAACGTCAGATTACGGCGCGAAGACCTCGGGGATTTCTTCAGCGTTCCAACCTGTGGTTTTAGAGGACAAGTGGACTGTGCTTGTTATTCCCGACAGTTTTTCCGAACTGGATGTTTTTGCGTGTAACATACATTAGCACCAGACCGTACTGAGGTATGACAACCTTGTTTCTTTTTTAACATGATGAAATAACACTATACAGTTCACTGGGTCATCGCACGTGTGTTTGGCTAGTCGAGGGCTGAATTTATTTTGCTCTTGACCCTCGGTTTTTTGGATCCTTGACTATTTCGAATACTGGACTTATAGTTTCTTAACGTTATTATGGCGAAATATCATTTTCTTGAAGAGTTTCCCAGTCTTAAAATGATGTGTAAATGTTCACTTTTGAGCAGTCCTTTGTATCGCTCTCTAAACAGCGTGCTGTCGTTGTGTACAGTGTTTGTTTTGTCTAATGAAGCAAACATTCACTCTGTCTTTTTTATTCAACTTTTATACCAATTTCTATCTTAGCTTGTATGGTGGGAGATGAGCTTACAGTATGCAATTGCATACTTCAGTGTTCAGACACAGAATTTAGTACAAACTAAGTACAATCTGTACACTAGAATTGCCACATTGCAACAATATTTCAAATTTAGTTTACTCAAGATCTCATGCCAGCTGCAGCTGAATGATTTGAAGTATGGTACCTGAATGTTACTTGGCTTTATGCCAGAAGTAGTTTGCAACATCTTTTGATTACGTGACATTGGAAAAGGGACTTGTGTGACACTCTGCAGTTTGGCTGATAAGAATATTAAAAAGAGACAGCCATATTTTTAACAGGGGTCTGACAACCGAATGCTGACCCAGGTCTGGCTTTGATAGTATGCTGAAAGGCCAGCCTAGACACAAAGGACATTTTTGGATGGGCAGAAGTCAACAAGGTAGTAGGTGCCAGACTCAAATTCTTAGGGCTAATATTGCTGTTTTTGTTCACATGTGAGAGAAAATCCAAGAGACGCTGTAAAAAGCAAGAAAGATTACTGTGGTCTCAACTATTTTCTTTTAAGTTCTCTAGTCTGAACTGAGGGACGGCCATGGACGTTTCAAAAGCATATACATACACCACGCAACAGTGTGCACAAGAAAACACAGGCTATACCTACTCTTCCAGGTGAGCATGCAGTTTGCCTTGTCTCTGCCTGTATATGCTATTGCGCTAAGCTGTTTAATCATCTGGTTCTTTGTTTGAATTAATTGTTGGGGAAGAGATTGTAATTAAAAAAAAAACTGGCTCTTCATCAACCCCTCAAGGGAAGGGCTTTTATTTTATTTCACATCTGTTTTCATAATTGCCGGATGTCTGTCCAGTTGCTGGAGAATATCTCTTGCCACTTGTAATTAGAACACGTATGAAACTGTTTCATTTTCTTCAAAAGCAGTCCTTCATTTGAATTTTGTCAGTCGGCTACCTGTTAGTCGTTGTCTCTGATACATCAGCTTAATTGATACCAAGACTTAGAGTGACTTTGAGAGCTGTAAATGTAAAGATGTACCATCTGCAGAAGAGACTTTGCATATGTTATTTCTAAGCATAGCCTACACACAATCCAGAATTGGAGAAAAATGTGTGTGTGTGTTTGTGTGTGTGTGTTTGAGATAAAGAGAGGTGGGATTGGAATTTGAAAAGTTATTCAAACATAACATTTAAGTTGTGGCGTGGGTTCCTCTATAAGTTATAAAAGAAGAAGTTACTTTCACAATATCACATGGGCACTTGGCTGTGCATTTGAACAAGGGGTGTGTCCACCAGTTGTGGCTGACTAGGCATGCGTTGAACAGTTGCTCAGTGAAGCATTGAGTCACAGAGCCACACGACCTCTCGTTTTTACCGCATTTGTCATCTCAAGTCCACAAGTGTTCAGAAAATAATACATCTGTCAGAAGCTTAAAAAATATCTTTATGCTATAGCTTGGCACATGTTTATTGTTTCTCCTCTTCTCTTGCTGTGTCTTTCACTGTCAGTAATGCCAGTGATCAATGACTGGGGCCAAAGTCTAAATCAGTTATGCTTGAAATATCTGTGGGAGGGCAATGGGAAAGGGGTGAGAGAGTCTGTGACAGGAGGCCTTCCCTGTCTTTCCTTCTTGACCTCCACTATTGGAATGGAAGAATGGCTCTGATGTCCAAGGCGTATGACTCTGCACTATACACCAGTTTGTGTACATGCATGCACACCGATGTGGAAACACCTTCTAGAATGTGCTAAATGCATGCAGGGTTGCTTTGTGAGCTCAAAATCTTGAACAGTCCTGCCGTTTTTAATTTTGCACAGGAGCGAGATAGAATGACGTTTTTTGGAATATTTTGAAGATTTGGGCTTCCTGTCTTTCTTTTCCTTTGTGCTAATGCTGTGTTGCCTGGTAGATAATAAAAGCCCTGTTGACAAACTAATAAAGAGGAGATCTCACCGGTCATTCTTGACTTTACTGTGCTCTCTTATCTTTGTCTGATGAACTTTGACTTTCTTTCACTGGATGAATAGACAATAAACATAGAACAACATGACCTGCTCATGGCTTATCAGATGGTGTCTAGTTGTTGTACTTGTTAAACAGTTGACCCATTACACTTTGCCTGATCATTTAAGTTAATTATTTTACTCTTACTAATGAAGTACAACAGAAAACTGTCACAAACTCTGACACCACAGCATTTAGCCCTGCTATTTAGGATAACACACAATGTCAAAACTTAAAATGCCTTTGAGCTGTTTTAGTTTTTCTTTGTGTGATTATAAATAGAAAAAATGAAGTTGCTAACATGTTCCCTGCAGTGAAAGAGCAATTAATACAGAGAACAGGAGCCATACGGGAATGCACATGCATTTTGGTGAAAGTATGGCTTGTAAAAACACCTCAGTTTGCTGACAGGTGTAGCACTTTGTGAGGTTTTAATCACTGAGCTCTGAGAGCCTGCGGTGATAACTGGAAAGTGACAGTTAAAATGGAGGAAAAAATTTGTACAGGTCGTGTATTGGAGGAAAACGTGTGCGCCGAATTCAAACATAATAGAGAAGGATTTCCATTATAATCAGTTACAGTAGAGCTTAGTTATGGATACTGCTGTGTCACAGAGAGGCCAGAGTGAGTAATTAATACTGTACATTGCATGTTATTCAGCAGGCTTGGTTCTGTACGCTGGGTTTTGTTCAGTAGTCCTGGTACTGTACACTGGGTCTTGTTTATGCTGGGCCTTGTTTAGCTGGGTTGGCACTGTACGTCATGTCTTGTTTAGTTGAGTTGGTACTGTACTCTGGGCTTTGTTCCACGAGAACAGTGTCTGTGTCTAATATATGAGCCATTTATTACCTTGGCTGTCTTTGTTTTGTCTTTAGCCCTTCTAGGATGCCATTAAAATGACATTATGCTCCTGTTAGCATCAGCTCTCTGAGGTGCTCTGTTTTTTCTCATCCAGTGCTCACTGTTTAGAGATGGAGTAATTCAAAGTAGTCATCATTAAGGTCACTGAATGATGTCTGCAGCTCTGTACTCTATACCCTGCAGACGTCTGTGCCTTGACTGCTACTCTCAGCTTAGTTAATTACTCAGTCTTAAATAGTTAGCCTTTTTTGCTGGTGTCCCTCTGTGATAGAGAGCAACTGCCCCTTTTTTCTCTATTCCTTGACGCCACCATGCTAGCCTGAATGCGAGCCAAGAGAGAGAAACGGACATGTTTTAAGTGTAAACAGGAGCTAAGAGGCCTGCAGCCAAAGAGTGGGATCTTAAATGGAGCAGCAGGGAGGAATGAGCTGGGGATGATCAGCCTAATAGGCTCAGAGTGGCCCTGTAATCCCACAGGTTTAACACAGGGTGAGAGAGAGAGAGAGAATAAGACAGGGAAAGTCTTTATGTTCACTGAGGTCTACAGACTAATTTTCTCATGATTAGACTGTTTATTGTAGTACCTGGAGTGTTTCTACAGTGACAACATTGCACAGATCCATCTTCTCTATTCCTCCACGGTGATCTTGATGTATCCCATGTCAATCTTATTATACTCTTTGGTCAAAGTGCAGCCATGATGGGGTGTTTTTTTTTTGTCTCTGAGGGGAGGAGGGAGGGAAAGTGTTGAGTCACTGAGTGGCTCCTGTGTCGCCCGCAGGAAGTGAACACAGTAAGTCACGTTAAGTTGCCTGGCCTCTACTTATTTATTTATTTATTTTTCCTCGTTCTCTGCTGGAGATGTCCGTGCTCCGCAATGTACCGTCTGAGGGATTTTCCATAGGATGAATGCCGACGACTGTTGGTATCTGGAGAGCTGGGGTTGGACTCTACTGTGTGTATTATGTTCCTGGATTTTTTTTTTTTTTTTCCTCCCCACAAGTGTCCATGTAGCGTGTGTTTTGTAATTGCTTTGTTTGGACTGTGATCCCTATGCGTAGTCTGTGTGTGTGTGTGTGTTTGAGAGAGAAAGAGAGAGAGAGTGAAGGGTCTGCGCGGGCTGTAGCATAAGCTCATGGGTGCTGAAGTCTGTCCTGTTAAAACAAATACCATACCATGATTGCTGTGGTATTCTAGCAGACCCATTTGACTGCGTTACTGGAGGCTCCAACGTCGAGAATCATGAATGCTCTGATTGTTTCCAGCAAGACAGCAGTTGGTGTTTTTGTTTATTGTTTTTTTTTTTTTTTTTCCCCTCTTCCTCTTGGCACTGAATGGAAATACACAGTCCTCTAGAAAGCATAGCTGTGTCTTGGCACAGCACGTGGAAAATAAGCTTGTTCTAACTGACTGGTTGAGATTTATATCGAGACGTGTGTTACTGTGGGTCTGTGTTTAGAGCTTTAGAGCGTATTCCCCTGTTTTATGAGCTTTGGTCTTCCTCTGCTCTTTGTTTTTGGTCATCAGCTCTATCCTGTATCCTGTCGAACCAGACCCCTCTTTTTGTTCAGGACACGACACCTGCCTCCTGGATTCTCTGCTGGGAAGAATGTTTTGTTCTGTGCATTTTTGTGGATTTACAACTGAATATAGTGTTTGGAGAGTTTATGCAGAAAATAATGCTTAGCAACTCATCAGACTGTCATGATTTTTTTTTAAATATGAAAAGCCTTTGGTTAATTAATTCCACTTTTTTTTTATCCTCATAAAATAAAAAGAATAGCCGAATTAATTAGTCCTCAGTTTTATGTTTCGATCTGTGCACCTGGATTTAATGTAATTTCACGGGAAAGTTTCTCTTTTTGCAGCAGAATCACAGAAAATGTCATGTAAAATTAAAATTTTGATTCTTTGGAAACCATAATTTCAGATGTTAAGGGTTTCAGAAAATAATCTCGATCTGTTAAGGTGGGCCATGTTGACCGTGACTAATAATTCCGAATCTATGGGAATAACAATGTGCATGTAAGCCACCGGTGAGACAGTAGGTTAACAGGAACTGGATTGCCGTTTTCTTGTGTCTGCCCTGTTATCCCGTCCTCTGTTGACCTGTCTCTCTGTGTTCCTTAGTTCCAGCTATTCCTCAACAGCGCTGGACTTTGAGAGAGCGCACAGGATCACTCCCGTCTTTGACACCCCCAGGATGTCCCGACGCAGCCTGCGTCTGAACACTACCGGCGGTCACTATGGCGACAGCAGCCTGCTGGACTCTTCGCTCAATCATACTATATCCTACAGTGCTAGGGGGTCAGGCCCCGGAGAGAGCAGGTGAGATGATGTCTACTTATGTGGGCAGATGGCCAGCATCATGAACTGTATTTTCTCCCTCACCTCCTGTTCCTCAACTTTACCTCACCCCTGTTTTCCGACTGCTTTGCCTTGCTTTTGTGTCTTTTCATTTCTTTGACCCTCTGTCTCAGGACACTGAAGAGCAGGAGGTCTCATTACTCGGCATCTGGGTCAGCCTCAGTGCTCCAGACGCCGCATAAGAACCAGTCAGCGTCTGCCTCAGTGCTGCAGGCTCAGAACAGCAGCCTCCATAGCTGCGCAGCCAGCGACGCCTCGCTGCTCTCATCACTGCTTGATGAGTCTTGCATTCAGGAGCGCACGCTTGTCGACAGCTTCTGGGGTTAGTGTAACTCACTCATCTCTGTGTCGGCGTAACTGTTCAGATCAGGCCTGCCATTTGATCGCATTCACACAATGTGTTTTTGTTTGTCTGTTTGCTCTTTTAGGTTTAGATGAAGATGTTGATCACAAAGGTAAATTTCCTCCTGTTTCAGTATGATCAGAGCTTTAAGTATGTGTGCTTGCACTGATTCTATTATAACTTTCACACTTTTGTGTGTGTGTGTGTGTGTGTGTGTGTGTGTGTGTGTGCGCATGCGTACATGTGTGTTACACCCTTTTCACAGACCAAAGCAAAGTGCTGGCTAATGGTGACATCACCACGGCCCAGACTCAGACCTCTATGGTGAACAGCTACGCCTGTAAAGAGTGTAACCTCCACACAGACAGGAAAGATGAGCCAATGATGTATTCCTCCACCTCCAAGTTCTCCTCTTCCTCCTCATCCAACCAGTGGTGTTCCACAGGCGATGGAACCTCGATCGCAGCAGGCTCTCCACCCACGACAGTCTACCAGAGAGAGAAGAGTAGGAGGCAGAAGACTGGTAAGAGATCAGACGTCATTGGGCTTGGCTAGTGAAAAATGTTCTCTCTGAATTTTCAAAATACACGTGAAAGAAATCAGAATGCAAGTCAGTATCATGGTCAGCTGTTTTTTTTTTTTAATGACTTTGGGGGTTTTTAATCCATGTTTTTTATGTCGATTGGTTAAATGGAAGTATTCGTTGCAGTTGATGAAGGCTCTGGCGTCTCTGTAGGTGTCATTACAGCACTTTCTGCAGTCTGCTCGCGTTACCGCAGGGCACTGTCAGCTTCCATACTATACGTGTATACGCTGTTTGCCCAGAGCGTTCTACCAAGGATACGTAAAGAGGGTAAAGGTATCGGACTCACACCTACTGTGACTGCCAGCTCACTGTCTCTCTTCCCCTCTGGAGCAGATCTCTGCTCTCCACTCATCTGGTTTTCCTAATGAATCAAACACAAACAAACAGGTGGTTTCACTGGGGCTTTTGGCTCAGCACATTAATTCACACCTCAATTCTCTGTAAGCCTGCACTTTGAGAAGCTCTGTTTCGGCAGTTAAACTCATATCTGCACCGTGAGGCTATTCTTTCATATGTTGCAGTTGACCTTGCTCAGGTGTGCACGTGCACGTGGGAACAGATGCGTGAATATGTTTGGATCAAGACACGTGTGTGTGATTAGAAGCCCTTGCTGCTCTCTGCCTGCAGGTGTGCTGGGGTCAGCGTGGAGTAGCTGTGTACAAGCCTCGGAGGTGGTGGCTGAATCCACAGTCTCAGCTCTGAGGCTGATTGGGCAGTGTGCTGTGCTCTGGAGAGCCAGTAATACTAGTGCTGATGGAGGTAGTTTTCTGTCAATGAGCTCTCATTCTGTTTCTGGCCCTCCACTGGCTTTCTGTCAGAGCACGAATCCACAAGATACCACATTAAATACCAGTCAAACGTCAGCTACTGTTTTTCCAAAAGAACATGTGAAGAAAAGATCAGATGGGCCACTAAGGCTTGCAACACTGATCTGTGGTTTGTGTCTAGTTAATTACTTATTAGGACCATACTTAATATCTGCAGAAATGGCCAATAATTCAGCAGAAATGATGACTGAATTTTACAAAAGTTTCTTTTTTTTTTTTTTTTTTGTCTGTAACAGTCTTTTTTCTGTTTGTTTGACAATATGGAGGGTGACAATATGGAAGCAAACTGTTACAGTAGGGAGATTAGCACTTCAGAAACTATTAGCATTGCCAAGAACTTGACGCCAAAAGTCAAATTCTAGGTGACAACTTTTATTGTGTGTAGGTTATACAAATTGTTATTGTAATTCTTATTATAAAAGAATAGAGTAGGAAATGGAATAGGAAACCCTTATCACTGCACTGTCCTTTGTCAGCACTATTCCTTTCAGGTGGTGGCCTTGTGCACAGGTCTGTGTTTGTGTTAGCACTGAAAACAACACCCTTACTTTTCTTGAACGATTTCGAGGGGGTTGCCTTTGAACTAGTGGTGGTGAAGGTGACTGATCTCTGATAAGGCTGATCGTGTCGTCTGGTCGGTCTGAAGAGCAGCGATTAACAGAGACTAATTCCTGTTGTCAAGATCCCATCTGTCACTCTCCTGTCCTCCCCTTAAAAAAAAAAAAAGGGCTTTTTAGAAATGTCACATTCCAAGTCATCACGTCCACATTGCACATACTGTTTCACAGGTCTCCTCGTCCGGCGGTGTGGCATTGCTCGTTCTGAGTGTGCTCTCTTGTTTAACTCATAAACAAATGGGTTACCCCCGTCGTGAACATTACCTTGGTTACATGCAAATTCTTGCGCTCTCTCTCTCTCTCTCTTTCGTCATCTCTTCTCTTTGGGTCGGAGGTATTGTGTCTATCATACGTTAAAGCGGTGTGTAATTTTTCTGCCTCTCTGCTTTGTCGTAGCTCATTCAAGTTTTTGTGGAAGCGTGAATGTGAAAGGGCAGCTGATGCAAGAGGATCACATGGATCTGAATGGCGCTTTGTGTGAGTCGAATTTTCTCTCCTGTCTCCCGTATACGCGGCTGTGCTCAGACAGTTTTTGTGATGTTTTGTCTGACCTTACCTGTATTGGATTTTTGATTGCGTAACCCAGAATGATTCTTTTTTTTTTTTTTTGTCTTGTGCTATCTTGGTATGTATGATTAGGTTTTCACTGTTTGGTATAAGGGCTAGATCAGCGTAGCCATTAAGTCCGTTTCTCAGACACACAAACGTGAGCCATACGCACAGACTGATGAAAGCTCTCTTCTTACCGTAAACTGCTGTATAATCAGAGAATGACATTTCAGGATCTGGCCATTAACCCGATTTTACATCTACGTATTCCATCAGTGTGTTGACATTTGGGATCATAACATTTTAAGTTTGCTTTTCTTTTTGTATTCCCTGTTTTTGGCCCCTTTTCTCTCCTACTTCCCCTTTTGTGTCCTTATGACTGAATGTAACAGGTGATGACTGCAAAGAGAAGCAGAATTTGGATACACACACATTCCACACAGGGTCCTCCTGGGTACAGCACCTACTGGCAATCCTGTGGTGCCTCATAGCTAACACAGGTTATTTACACACACCTCCTAAACTGTCTCCTGAGATCCACACTTAACTGTACTAATCAGATGAAGAGCAGACACTGCATCATGACTCTGTTAAATTGATTCATTCATTGTCGACTGTCTCTCCCATTGATGATCCTTTAGGGTTTGGTTTGTTGAGGTTGGGACAGGGTGTTCTCTCAGCAGGCTGGATGGTCACACAGAAGACTCTTTCTGCTGTCTGGTCGGTCGCATTGTTTTCAGGTTGGCTCTGGTTGACTCCATTGTTTTCAGGCCCTCCCCGAAAAGCTTTTCTGTAACCGTCTTTTCCCTAGTCTTGTGTGTATCGACCTGGCTCTCCTGTCCAGACTTCAACTCTGCGAGCCCACGCTGTTCCATGTGCTCTCTGGTTGTTGTGTGTTTCTGTCACATCTGGATCAAGAGCAGAAATAATCCAGGCCTCGTCTCTCTGTGGCTGTATCAACTGAAAAGCACTGCATTTTCTGAACTTTATATTGGTTCTGTGATCAAATGACTAGATTTTAAATTTAAGCCTACTCTAAGAAATTGAGCAGTTCAATATATTGACTGTAGTGTTGTAGTGCTTTTCAGAAATTGGTGCTCATCCAGACATAGACTGAGGTTTTCATCCTCACATTATATGCGAGGCACATTTTGCTCTTTGTACCTTATTCCACTGCATGACAATGCATGTTTTTGTCCTAAGAGCATTTAAGACGTAGAGCTTAAATACATCAATTCAATACTAATACGTGTTTCGTTTCAGACAGACCAGAGCAAGTGTCAACACAAGTGTTATCTCTGTCTTTGCTTGTCTAACTAACCAAGTGGTTTGTTGTTGCAAATTGTCGGTTTCTCTTGTCATTTGAAGATTAACTCTCTAATCTTCATTTCTATGCTACTTACCCATTCCTCTGCTGAGTCCTCAGTAATCCTTAACCAGGCTGAATCTGAATGTGTCATCTGTCTGTGTCTGTTTTTGGGTGTGTGTGTGTGCGTGTGTGTGTCTGTCTCTCTCTGTCTTTGTGTGGCTGGCTGGCTGCAGGGAAAGCAGTGTCAGGAGCATTCTGGTGGCTTGGAACGGCATGGTACCAGCTGGTCAGCTTTATGTGTCTTCTGAATGTTCATGTTTTGGCACGGTGAGTTTGCAAAAGCTCCTACTCATACTACCTCCGTACTGTCTTACAAACGTGAGCGTATTTTGCAAGTTAAGAATGATGAAGCATTTATTGATATCTTTAGTGAATTTCCATTTCTTGTGTTTCTTCTCCAAGGTACTTTGGTAAACTACTTAAGTTTCTGTTGTGTCTGCTGCCTTTCATCCTGCCGCTCGGTGAGTGTTATATAAAGCAGATGACATCCTCTGTTTTCAGCATGAACGGAACTTTTGCATACTTAAAAACTGAAACAAGCCTTGATAACTGCTCATATATATTCATGACTGCATACTTAAACTTGTGCTGAATGCAGACGCGCAGTTTTGATAAAAAATTATGCTGTTTGCTAGCAGTCATGTTTAACATAGTCTTTCTCTCATGCCTGTGCCTGCAATCACCACAGCTCTATGGTATAGCGGGCCACGCTGTTTGTTGGCCTTCTTCCTTGGTGCCAACAATACCGAATGGCAAACAGACTCTATCCCGAGCTACGCACACGCACCTGTGGGCGACGCCCAGAGGGCACAGCCGCCCATGGCCCCAGCACTCTCTCACACATGGGTAACCCAGCCACCACACCCCCCCCACCCCCCCGGCCGTAATCCACATTACCATTTTAATGAATGTTGGAAGCATTTCATTGGCTTTCCCTCTGTGGCTCTCCCTGCAGGAACAGGGTTCTGCGCCGTTATCTGAGGTGGACTCTGAAAGGATGGAGAGGCTGGAGCAGAGACTGGTGGAGCTGTGGGAGCGGGTGGCTGGGGCAGGGGCCAGGCAGGAGCAGCAGCACGCTGAGGTGCTTGGCCTCTACGGCTCCCTGCGCGAGGAGTTTGATAGGAAAACAGACAAGAGCAGTATGGAGCCGTGGTTGAACGGCCTGCTGGAGGACGGGTTCGGCATGCTGAAGGCGCAGCTGGACAGAGAAGCAGAACGCACGCTGCGGGTGAGAATCCAACTGATGTTGTGGGAACTCTTTGATGGTGATCTATCTGCTCAGCTGGGCACCTGTGTAAATTAAAAACAGCCCGGAGTTGGCGGGGAATTACACAAACCCCTGAATTACGAAAATTGATCCTTTCAAATAACGTAGAACACATAGTAAAGTAGCCTAGCGGAACAAGACGACGTGAGGCACAGAAATCTTTCTTCTTCTCTCTGCAGCAACAGGACCACTATGCAGAGCAGCAACGCACTCAAGGGTCTCGGCTTTCTGAGATGGAAACCCTACTGCAGACCTTGGCTCTCCAAACTGAGGTACTTAACATTACACACTCTATGGATTACCCAGCTTCCTCCGTCTTTTGAAGCCATGCTCATTTCTCTGTTCTCTGTCTGTAGGAGATACAGAAAAGACAAGAGGTCGCTGAAACTGTCACTCCTGTTACTCTCAGGTATGTCTGTCCCTCTCTCTCTCAGTTCCTCGTCACATTAATATTTACCTCTAAGTAATCCAGATGTCCAGTAACATCCTCGTGTTTATGCGTAGGAGTGAAGGGGACGGCAGCTCTCATGCAGCTCTCCTGGCTGAGGTTCAGAGACTGGAAGAGGCTCTGAGCAGCATCAGAGCGGAGCTGCAGGGCCTGATGCCATGCCACGGAAGGTGTGCACATCTGGACTCTCTTCATGAAACAGTGAGTTACCTGGTACATTGTCTCTCCATCTGTCTCTGTCTCCTCCTTTACTTTTTCCTTTCACACATGAATGAATAAATAGTATCAGTTGGATATTTGCAATGTTTCTGTATCTGTATTGCAACTGTGGTGTGACAGCAGTCCCTGATTATCTTTGGAATAGACAAATGGTGTTGTGTTGTACTGCAAGAGGTGAAGTAAAGTCAGTGTGATGTGTGAGAGAGGCCGGAGCAGTTAACTCTGTCTCTCAATTTCTCGTTCTCTGAAGTAACAGAGATGGCTCTAAAGTTTCCACAAAATGACAATTGCTCTTCATTACCCACTGATGAATTAACTGTAATTTCAGCTTTATTCCATTCAAATGGGAGTTCTTCCAGCCTTGGCTGATGCTCTCCCTGTGTGTTGCGGTGTTAGGTGTCTTTGCAGGTGAGACAGGAGCTGCGTACTCTGTTTTTTGGTGGAGAGGAGGCAGAGTTTGCCGAGCTCCCAGACTCCCTGCTCCAGTGGCTGTCCACGCAGTTTATCCGTGGCTCTGACCTGCAGGCTTTGCTCGGTGCACTTGAGCAGAGCATTCTGGCGAACATCTCCCTTGAGACTGCGCAATCCCAGCAGCCCCCCTCTGCAGACGCCGTCACTCAGACTGTCCTGCAAACCATCAACGAAGCTGGATTATCAGAGGAGGTAAGCCCTGTCACCAGCCAAACATGGTGAAAAGTTTGTTTTTAGAGAATGGTGCGCAACAGTTCCGAGCAGAATGCGGTCCGTTAAATAGGAATTAAACAAATGTGTTGAAACAGTGCCTGTTTGGTTAAGCTGATTTTTTGACGTGTCTCGTTCCTCTCCGTTTCAGCATGTGCAAAAGATTGTAGAAAACGCTCTGCGACTTTACTCGCAAGACCGTATTGGCCTTGTGGACTATGCTCTGGAGTCTGGAGGTATGATCCAGTAGGATGCACTCATTTCCTTTGTAACTGGGTTGATAAAAGTTAATATTTAATGAGGTGTTACCTTCAAATAGGGAAATCACCCTCTGCACTGGTGTGAGCATCTATGATTTAGCCATAGCAAATGGCTACTTTTTTAACAGGTGCAATGAACAACTAAGGTTTTCTGCTTAATCAAGGAACAAGCTGTTTTCTTTGCAGTTGGTTATCAGTGTCGAGTGTCTGTGATCATCCCATGAGAACGGAGGTGGGACTCAGGCACAACACTGTGGACGCATAGCTCTGTTTCACATAGACATGAATGTGAATGCGTGTAAGAGATTGTCCAGGATGGCATCCCTGTCGTTTTAGCACTTTATGGAGTATATGTATGAACAATGCACTGCGGTTTTCTGAAACTGCTGGCCAATAGATAGTTGAACACTAGCAGCTATGTTCAGACTACCACTTCAGTGAGACAACACCACATGTCCAAAGTCTAGTGCTAGACAGCTAGCTATGAACAATTTTTGTTATCATTATTTTGTTTTTTCTCTTCTTGTTGAAGCACCAGCTAATGTGCTCGGGGGCATTCATTACAAAAACTCTGCGGTTTTGGCCTTCCCACCGGGGTTTTAACCACTACAGTGTTGGAACCTCTGGATATAAAGTTATAAAACTGCAAATGACTTGTTCTGTTTAAGATAAAATATTCTGTGAAGTATTAATGAAGCAGTGCTTTGCTTTTCTCTGTATTGTGTTATGTGCATGATTAAGGAAACTACTGCAAGATGTACACAATGTGTACACAAACCAGTGGAATTAATGGTGTATCGTGACTTTCTCTCTAGGTGGCAGCATTTTGAGCACACGTTGCTCAGAGACGTACGAGACTAAGACTGCACTGATGAGTCTTTTTGGTCTCCCACTCTGGTATTTCTCCCAGTCTCCGCGGGTTGTCATACAGGCCAGTAACACTCAGTGTATACCAAATTAGATGTTCATTAAATAAATTTGTTATGAGAATGTAGATTTGGATACATTTCAGGAAAAAAAACTTGACTCTAGTTATGAATGTGAGGAGTTATTGTTGAACAATTTGCCCCCCAAAAAGTTTCTTTTTTCTCTTTGGGTATTTTTTTTTTCCTAATGCAAAAACTTGACTTATTTAATTATAAGGAATGTGACAGCCATATCCAATGACTAACACCCTTAACAGCCTTCGCATATTAGCTCATTCTAATTTAACTGTTTCTCTTTCCGCTGGTCTCTTCAGCCAGACGTTCATCCTGGGAACTGCTGGGCCTTCAAGGGTTCCCATGGTTACCTTGTGATCCGCCTGTCAATGAAGATCTTGCCCACAGCGTTTTCTCTAGAGCACATCCCCAAAGCCCTGTCTCCAACCGGCAATATCAGCAGTGCGCCGCAGAACTTCACCGTCTATGTAAGGCTGGACTATGTGTCAGAAGGCTGTGGCCTTGCTGGGAGCGGTGTTTAATAATTATAATAGATCAGTCGCAGATGGAACAATAGAAGATATTTGTATTGATTTGGCGACATTTTAAGCACACGGCATGTGTCATAACACGGTTGTGTCTGCCACACTGTCCCAGTTCTGGCAAAATGTAAATTTATTCACCATTATTTTTACTGTTTTTCAACAGTCTAGTATTATTCTTCCGATAAGGAGATGGTGCGTCTGACCTTGACAGAGAGATTCTGACGGAGTGGGTGGAGGGTTGTGAGAGCAGGAGATGTAGGCTGTAATACCATCTTGTTTCTTGAAGGGTCTGGACGATGAGCAGCAGGAAGAGGGGCAGCTTCTCGGCCATTACACTTACAAGGAGGACGGGGATCCTCTACAGACGTACCCTGTCACGGTGAGAAAAAGCACCCGCTCGCAAACACACACACATACACGCATATGAAAAAACACCACAGGTGTCAATAAAGGAAATGATTTGGACTCTCCCCCCTTCTCCTGCTCTGTGCACTGTGGGCTGCTGTCTTTCAAATGAATCCAAATTATAATTCAGTCTGAAATAGCTTATTACGTCTCTGAAGGGTTGGGTACAGAGAAGGTTTTAGTTAACAGAAATATACCTTAGAGGCATCAGAGAAGTAATTTCCGTTGTGGGTTTGGGGTCATATAAAAAGTAATTATTTTTGAATACGGTATGCCCCTCTGCATTATAACTGCTAACTTCAGAGGATGAATCTGGGCTGTCCACGGGTGTATTAGTTGTGCAACAACAACAGCACAAAAATATATATATATGTATATGTTTGTGTGTGTGTGTGTGTGTGTGTGTGTGTGTGTGTGTGTATACATATATATATATATATATATATATATATATATATATATATATATATAAAATATATAATCAGTGTGTATATGATGGAGTTGATAGTTATCCTCAGAATCTCATGGTGATTCAGCTGCAGAAGAATGGACCAGTATGCACAAACAGCAGGCCTGTTTCTGATTCTTTGTCTTGTTTCTGTGTTAATTGTTTTGCCTTTTGCAGGAGAAGAACACCAAAGCTTTTCACGTCATTGAACTGCAAGTACTAAGCAACTGGGGCCACCCAGAATACACCTGCTTATACCGCTTCCGGGTCCACGGACAACCTTTGCCCCATTGATGTCTGAGCACTCTTTTCTATGTACCCAGTGACTGTTCCATGATCTATACACAACAGGACTTTCCTGCTGTATGCAGAGGAATTGCAGTTGGGCAGTCCACTTTGACTGACCAATATCATATCAAAATGAACAAATAATATACGAAATGCACTATGGGTTTTTTTGTTTGTCTGTTTGGGTTTTTTGTTTGTTTGGGGTTTTTTTTGTTTGTGTCTTTGTTTTTAACCACTCAAATATGCATTCAGCTCTTCATTCTCATTCTGCTAGCAAGCACTTCTGTAGCAGTCAGACATTGCCACCTCTATATCAGCTTTTTACTGGACAAAAATCTAGCTTTCCTTCCAGTAGCTTTTTTTCTTTTTTTCTCAAATTAACACTGAGCCAGGTATGACCCACTTATAGCCCCCTAAACATGAAGGATCTTCGGTAATCAAAGGTCTATCGACGCCACGCCGAGAAAATATATGTGTTTTTGCTTCAGAACAGCTCTTCTTTTTCTCATGAGCTAACGTCGTAAATCTGTCATGAACATAAACTAACTGTACATGTTGTTAATAGTTTATCTTTTATGTGCTATTAGTTTGCGTGTGTGTGTCTAGGTTTTTTCCTCCCTCTCTACCGTGACCCTGTTCAGCCGCCTACATGCTCCACTGTAAATGGCCATTGATCATCTTTATTTATTTTTGTCTGAGGTCGTTCAGAATAGGGAATCTGTATAATATATTTTTGTAAATGTTTTGAAGCAGTTTACAGGTTTGCTTTTATAAAATTGTTTTATTCTGTATTTTGCCCTATAACTCATTTTGAAACAAACTGTTTAAATAAAGAATTTGATTTTTATATAGTGTCTTGTTAAAAATGATTTATTTGAACTCATCATGGGAGCAGCTACGGTGCTGAATATGTGTTCTCTATTCCTGAGATGTGGCTCAGGTTCTTTTAAGATCAACAGCCATTACTGATCCCTTTGTTTAATGAAGGTATAAACTCTGTTCTTAAAAATAACAGAATTAGTGGGTGAGTGAACGTCTCGGCTCTGATCCTAGAACATTTTAGGACGTTTCATTCAAGCGCTCTTAAGCTGACTGCCACCCTTCACTTGTAATGAGGTATCCTTTGAAATGTAAGTAAGAGCATTTCTGAAAGTAGTCTTTTCTCTTTGGCTGCTTTGTACTGTTAAGTAACTGTTGATTTACTGTGTAGGTGAACTTGGGAACAGTGATGCGCACTTGAGAATTGCAGTGTTGGTTCATATATTATTGGATATTTTGTTCTGAAATTTGTTGAGGAGTATGTTCCTGTTATTCAAAGCTGTTTTAGTCTGAATGCTCGTGACAGTTTGTTAGCGGATGTGTCTGACCATAATCTCTGTCCTGCAGAGGAAGGGTTTATGTTTATCTGCCTTACAATGTAGTCTGTTGAGTGAGAGTAAAGGATTTTTTTGTTTCATATCCCCCTCTCAAGATAATCCCATTCTTGACATGTTTTGAAACCTGTAAATGGACCTCATACTCCCAGTATCAGGTGTCAAGCTGTCATACAAGTGAAGCTTGACTTCTCAGTGCTATGGTCACAAAATTACTCACTCTAGATGTACCTACTTTTTTTCCCCCCTAAATGTCATTGAACTCCTGGGAGATTTGACTCCAAACTGAAAAATTAAATCGATTGAATCGGGTCTGAATTTTTATGCTGGACCAAACAAATGTCATATATTCAAAGTCAGGCTAGGTGTTATTACACTGTAGCTGATCTTTTTTTTTCTTTTCTTTTCTTTTGTATGATCACCCTCAACCCACAAAATTATTGGCCCTTGTCCATTCTAGAGCTTCTATAATTGAACATTCAGAAAATCAATACCAATTGCAGGTACATTCTAAGGTACTGAAATTCAATTGGATCTGCAAAATTTGGATGGTTGTCTTAAATGACAAATTATATTTTTGCCTACAATACACAAAAAACATACATGGCCAGTGATAAAAAAAAAAAAAAGAAGTAGCACTGACTTTTAACATGTCTTCAGTAATCCGTCGTTTGTGAATACGCGTTTTCACAGGTCGACTTATCACTCTTTTATTTGAGCCTTCAAACCGTTGTTTGTTGACTGTGGAGCGATGTTGTTTTCACATCAATCGGTGTGGCAACAGGAGACAAATGGACACAGCTGATCCTGGGGGGGGCAGATCAATTCCAGAATTGACTACCGCAGTAGGGTAGTGGTCCCTACTACATTTTTTCCCCCTTGCCCCCCCTCCACATTTCATTCCATTTACTGCTCCCTGCATTGACTTGCCTCTCGGGTTCTGCCCACCATTTCACAAATTTGTTGTTGTTACCTTGAAGTAGCATTGTTAATCTAGTGACTGATGGGCAATTGACAAGTGGAATTAAGTTTTGTCAACCCCAAACAATGATAACCATGTGAATCAGCTTGGGAGGGGAGCGCTGAAATAAACAGAGGAGTGAGCTCTTAAAGGTTTTTGAAGATTCAAAAATGTTTGTGATCTATGTCTTTCGCTATTCACTTTTTTTTTTCCAAATATGGAGGTGTCTCCTGTTACTCAGAGAGTTTGCACAATTTAACTTCCAATTACTTAAGGAGCAATTACTGTTTGTTGATCTGGAGTTCATACTTACCACTTCTTTCCAAATATGAAAGCCCTTGCTTTTGTTGGACTGTTGCTTGATTTACCAATCACATAATGAACAATTAGAGTCAGTATTTTTTTTTTTTCTCCTATCCTTCGGACTTACTCTTCTCAGGACGATGTAATTGTTGCTTATTTGTGCTAGTATCCATTTTCACCTCCCCTACTCCTTTAGCTACACTGACTAATACAAAACTCTCTCTCAAAGAATGCCTTTTGAACCTAACAGTTTCTTTGTTTTGCTCTGCCTTCACCAAACTTGTGTTTGAGGGACATCTGAGGACAAATGGGTGGAGAATTTCAGAGAGTATGGAGCATATGAGCCAGAGCCAAAGCCAAAGCCCGTTGGAAAAAGCGGAAGAGAGTGGTCTTCCTAAATGTGTTTTCTCTGCACATATTCCATAACCATGTATAAAAATGCTTTATTTATAACCAGGGGTTTCACATTACTGAATATATATATAGAGAGAGAAAGAGATACACATACATAATGCATATAACAACTCTGCCTGGACTCAGATATGTTCATTACCTGATCAGAAGAAGGAAGATTTTTATTGATTGGAGATCAAGGAGCCCTTGAAAGGAGTCCCACAAGAAACCAGTTGTGCCAATAGGAGTCAGCTACCGTTCAGAGGGGTATGTGAGGTGGGAGCAGTAGCTGTCTTCTTTCGAGATGAATAGCCTCTCGGTGTCATTAACAAAGAGACAGTGTGTCTTGTAGCCTGAGGTAATTCTGTTCTGCCACACCACCACGGCTTTGTGATTTACACATGAAAGTGATGTGTGATCAGAATACAGAATGTGCCGCTGTGAAAGCGTATGCCAGTTGTTGTGGGTTTTTTTTTTTTTTAAGCAGTACGTATCTTCATGGAATTGTGCATCATATCTGCCTAAAGCAAGACCCTGGGGGGGAAAAGAAACAGATTTTATTCACAAATGCAAAAACAAAGCCTATAAACAAAAAGAACAGGATAAAACAACGCAATCATTGAAACAAATAGACCTCCACTTATGGCCACCTCTGGCATGAAAATGTTCAATTTTTCTACGGATATGTCTCTCTTTACAGAATGTCAATTGAGTGATTAAACAGATGGCAATCCTTCAGGCTGAAACGGTCAGAGAGAATAAATGTTCAATGCTTCCAATTTGTTTTTGGGCAGTATTTCCGGGTTTTGATTCAAAATTCATTAACTTGCTGGGCACCTTTTGCATTTTGTTTTTGTTTTGTTGTTTTGTTTGGTTTTGTTTTGTTTTACATTATTTTAATGAAGGATACTGGGTTGTGAATCACCATATGTTCTCCTTAGACTGTTTGGGACTCTGACCATTAACATGTTTCCTCTTTCTCACAACAGTGTTGGAATTATGCTAATATGAATTCTGTGAGACACGTTGCGGTAATCTTTCAGATGTAAGCTGTTTTTATGCAGACAGATGTTTTGTTAAGGCTTTGAAGATGATCGCTGAGAATCTTCAAAATAAATCAAAATAATCACTGAAAGCCTTCAAAATTAAGTCTGCTCCTCAAACATAAAGAGTTCTTTTTTCCAGACAGGTGTTTATCTAGATTGCAGCATCATTTTTGTACACACGCTCCGCCGCTCTTTATCTGAGATATTGTATGCTTTATCGTGTGCCTTACTCTATTCTTTTCTAGGCCTTGTTAGAATTTTGGAGAGTTCTCACTTCAGTTCAGCCAATTCATTGCAATTTTTATGGTATGAACAATGCAGAAGTATACCACCTTTGTCTCCAAAAATGTCTGACACATTTCAAGTATGAAACTCCTCTCTGATTAAAAAGCCTCTCTACCGTGAAGTTTGTGGCACGCATCTCTTCTTCAGAGGAACTCATATAATGGTGGTTTTATCATAAGGATACTGAAACCAAAATGAATTCTCTCCTCTTCTCTGTTAATAGTATGTTTGAAGAGCAAAAACAAACTACTACCAATTTACATGATATAGGATGAGAGAAGTGGAAGGTTACATGCAGGTGCATTATCAAAACCACAGAAACCTGTGCAAAAGTTAATAGGTTGATTTTAGATGAAGAAAGTCCAAACCTCTTTCATAGCTTCACCTAAATGTTTGAAATGAGCAAAGGATGGTAACGTGTGGTGAACCTATGCCTCATGCAACAGAGTGGAACTGAAAGGGGGAACTGAATTAATATGAGGAAATTAAAGAGCTCATTTGCAATGTGCAATCTCAATCAATCCAAGATGTCATTTGAATGCTGTGATTCTCAAAACTAATATGAACCCAAAGTGGTTGTTATGGCAATCCTGCATGCCAAGTATCCTGAATTTTGAAGATTTATTTGCCCGAGATGCCTCATGTTTCTACAAGTGTGGAATTTTGTTGGCAGCACTTAAGAACCACAAATCATATGTAAGGCGTCTTCAGCAGAACCATTAAGCCAATACTGAACCCTGGACTCTTCCTTGCCAACACTCTCTTTTTTTCTGTCCACGCCAGGTTTTGTGGTTAGTTGACTGTCACTTGCCGTGACTCATGACAGATAAAGTACCATCTGGAAGAGGGATCAAAACCAGAACTTCAGAGATGACTCGTGTCATTTTTAACTTTTTAAAATGAAATTTTCTTCTGGGTATTCACTTTTTTTTTGTTGTTTTTTTGGAGTAATAGAAAGCAAGCACATCATATTTCATTCATCTGTAAATATTACATCATCTTAGATTGCACTGTGTTTTTATTGCATGGTTATTGTTTCTTCCTACATTTTTCATTATAATCTAAATATTTCAACAATCTTCTTTGAACTCATTTGAGGAGGCTATTTGTAAAATTATAGAGTGTTTATATTCCAAAGCTCTTTGTATTTTCACTATTGCAAAAGCATTTGATTTAACCTGTCTTCACAAAACTGATTCATTAAATGTTCATCAGCAAGCTTCAACAATGATCCAAATGGCAATTTTAAAAGAGAATGATATCAAAATAATACCTGAGTTAAAAAAAACCCGATAAAAATAGAAACCAACCTTTGTACGTTTTGCTTCTCCTGTCTATCTTAAGAGTTTTAAACCTTAGGGAAAAAAAGACTCACATCAACTCAGAATTTTTTATTGAGATTGCTCAGTTCACATCTATGTTCTGCTCTTTCTTCAAATGAAAGGCAACTGTCAATTAATAATTATTCCATGAAATGTTTAAAACCTTTCAAACCAAAAACAGAGTGTAATTGTAAAAACTTTAATAAGTCAATGATACAATCGCACCATTTCGCTACTGAAGGAAATTAGAAGACTGAACAGATAACATGATCATGATCATGAACACAAAAAATAACTTACGGTAGATCTTAATGTTTGTGGTAATTCAGGTATTCTGTTTTTTCTTTTTCTTGTGACATCGGTATTTCCTATCGTAATGGTTTTATAGTAAACTTCTAAAGGTTTCACACGGGCTCTTTAGTCAAAGACTGTCTCACACACAGTTATAGCTGACAGGCTTTTGCTCTTGGTCAGTTTCTCACTAAAATACCCTTTCCATGCTCGTCTCTTCAAACCACATTTCTCGGATGACACGCGCTGGTACAAACGTTGTTTTTGTGACTTGTTCACTGAAGACTCTTGTAAAGGCGCGCTGAAGACAGAGGATACTTTCTCTCGATAGCTCTTGCGGAACCTTTTTGCAGATCTATACAGGTTTCCCACAAAACAGTAACAGAGGGGGTTGAGGGCCGAGTTGGTCAAGCCCAGCCACTGCGCAAATGGTCTCCCCTGTAGAATCCACTCATGTTTTACATGTCCTATGTCGTCTCGTTCTAAACTGCTTGGCATATTGAAGTCGATCCAGATGTCAACAACGTAAAGAGGTAACCAGGAGAAGGTGAAGAGTACAACAAGTGCGAGGACCATCTTGGCGATTTTTTTGCGCGCTTTCGATCGTGATACCGATTGGGTAAAGAGAAATTTGGTGGGCTCCGTAAGTTTGTCTCCTGCCCTCCATAATTTCCAACCGGTAAGAAAACAAATAACGAGGTTAAACAAAACAGGAAACCCATATAAAACACAGAAAAGTAAAAAGTTATACCCTTGACGCAATTTCACTTTGGGCCAACTCTCGACGCATACTCTCACAGTATGTAGCCCGTCTAGTAAAGACAGTGTTTTGACTTTGTTCATGAAAAGTAATGGCAAACACATTCCCGACGACACTGTCCAAACTACGGATATCATCCACAGAATTTTTCTCCCCGTGAAGAAAGACCTTGCATGAAGGGGATTGTGAACGCTGTAATATCTGTTGAGACTTATTACGGCAAGGCTCAAAACACTTGCAGATACAGACACAGCCTGAACAAATGGTACAACACGACACAAAAAGTCCCCGAACACCCATGCATTATAAACCTGATGCGCCAGATTCACAGGCATGCAGACGCACACAACCATCATGTCACAAACGGCTAAGTTTACTAATAGTCTTCTTGTGGCTGAGGCACCAGAGAGACGGTTCCTTTTCCGAGTAAGGACGAGAAGTGCCATAATATTGCCTCCAAGTCCAGTGAGAAATGAAATCAAATACATAACTACTAGCACAATAGTCCCTGGTTCGTGTCCCGAAAAAAGAAAGTCAACAGCGAATGGCATTGACTCCTGGAGACTCTTGTTGCCATTGAAATGTCCCCAGAAAGAAAAATTTGTTGAAAAAAGGTGCCCAAATTTTGAATAAATATTTGAAATATTCATATTTCTTCTGATTTTCACATGTCACTTAATCTAATACTCTCAACACTTGTCGACGTTCGCTGAGAAAGGCATGATAGCGATTATTTTGTTCATCCTCATGACTTCTGGTGTGAAGACCTTGTATTTAAGAGAGGTGTACAGAATCTGGCACACCTGTGATCGCTTAGCTACCGTTGTTGAAAATGCTCGCAGTCGACGAACGCGCCACAGCCTTGTAAAGTGTAATCAGAGATCACAGACATCACAGAGCATCCCCGTACCCTCTCAGGGAAAGAGGCGTCAGTGCGTCAATGAAGTCACTCCACAACATACTGTAAATTGTACTTTTTGGAATGTATCCTTTGACACTCATTGATATCACAGTTGGTCAACTGAACCGTATAGCGTGAAATAATTACCACAAGTTGTTCATCTTAAATGAAGTTTAAGTGGAGGCGTGGTATTGGTCTCTCTCTCTCTCTCTCTCTCTCTCTCTCTCTCTCTCTTTTTCTCTCAGCCTCTCTCTTTCTGTCTCTCTCATTCCGTCTCTCACTCTTACAGACACACACACTTCTCTCTCTCTCTCTCTCTCTCTCTCTGTCTCTCTCTGTCTCTCTCATTCTGTCTCTCTCTCTTACACACACACACACACACACACACACACACACACTTTTGCCCAATTACTAGCAAGACTTACTGTCCCAGTGTGTAATTTTCAAAAGCACTGTGGCATTAAATGGAAAATGCAAAATTCCCCAATAAATCTTATATATATATATATATATATATATATATCTATATACACATATACATACATATATATATATATATATATATATATATATATATATATATATATATATAAGTTACAGCTGAAAGTCTCATAGGAAATATAGTAAAATTAATTTCTATGTTTGAAGAAAGATCTAGTGGATGTGGTTATTGAATGCATTTATTTTTTATTCAGGGTCTCTGAGACAATCAAAAAAAGACTCTATTAATATGTCTTGACATTAACATACAGGTACAGAAAACTTCTGAAAAGCCCAGCCATCTCACCAGAATGCAAATGTGTCTCATTTAATATCAACCAGGGGCTCTTCAATTTCAGTTCAGTGGTTTTGCTGCAGTAAATCATATTAAAAGAATTCATCACTCAGATGGTTTCAACCAACTTGTGCTCCTGTTGAAATGTTTAAATATCTTTGGTAAGGATGTTCCCAGAGTTTGCACACATTTGACAGGAAAAATTAAATCAGCCAAAGCTACAGTGTGCCTTCTTATTTGTTTGTTTGTTTGTTGTGTTACAAAACAGTTGAGTTCTGCAATCTGCAGGTCAGTAATAGACTGGTAGAATGGACTGATATATTGCATAAGCAATTCAAACAGTTTAAATATCTCACACACAGAAACAGATTGCTAATGCAATGTATGAGAATTGAATGTGATGCAGTGTGCATTAAAGGTGGTAACTTCAATAATAAAAAACACTCTGCTCTCACACTTGTTTACCACATTGTACTTTTTTTTTTGGTTGGTCGATTCTCTGGGAACAAATACCATGATCCTAAATGATGTGGGTTTTGTGTAGCTGTAGACAATATGTGGAGAAATTATACAGTCCTTAATTACCTTCCAGACCTCAGACGCTAGGCCTAACGTAAATGGAGAAGGACAATGATGTTTCACCTCATTTGTATTGTTCCACATTAAGTGATTACCAGCTATTTACATTATATGATCAGAAATCTGAAGCATTATTGTCACCAAAGAACGTAAATTAAGAAGCAGTGATTTATGTGGTCGTCTGAACACTCAAATTAGGAGTCTAGAGGAGAGACCATGTAAGGGCCTATTAATTTCTTTTTAGATGGTGTTCAAAGGACCATTGTCTGGAATCCGAGCCTTTGTTTCTGAAACATTTAATCAACAGCCAGTCTCACCAGCTCATAACAACTGTTTATGAGTGTCTGTAAATTGTAACTTAACTTTATGTATGTTACAATTGGTCACAGCTGAAAAAAAGCACTCCAATTAACAACAGGACATTGACAAATCAGTTACTTTCAGATACACTCTGTCTTATTGGGAAGAAGTTCAGAAATAGTATATTTGTGAAATCTCATAACTTTTATGAGATTTTATGTGTTATTGTTGTAGAAAATGCATTTATTAAAATTAAATATGTCACACATGACAACAGTATAAAATATGAGATTTAAAATTATTTGTGTGTACGTAAACAAATTTAATTTAATGTTACATGTTTTACTTTAAATTCATTTATTATGTCAGACACTCCTCAAATACATGAAAAAATACAGTAAAATGTTACAAACGTGCTCTCTGCTGTTATGCGTCTGGGTTAGCGTGTGTACCAATTTAACTAACAAACGGATTCCTATGATCACGCACCTGCCAATGACACAGTGTGTTTCGGTGCATTGCTTCACAGCACAATGGAATGTTGCGACAAGATCTCCATACTGAGACTGACACTGCATATAATAGCCAGTTCAAGCTCAGGTGCATGGTATATATTAACTCATTTTACCTGAAACGTGTTGTATTAAATCCGAGTCTTTTTTATATGAGATATCTAGCATCTTCAGAGGACACACGTCGTTGAAAGCGGATATGATAGTAATAAGGCATCAGAGTTTGCAGCAATGTGCAATAATGGCATCTTAGGAAGATGATCAAAGAAGGTTCAATGACTAAAGACACCGTTACCCATTATTAGGCCAATATGTGAAAAGCGTAAAACCACTTGAGGATTGGTGCTTGGTGTGGACAAAAAGTATATCACACCCCACAGGTTGTGATGCAGATATCTTTGACAGATTACCAGAGACTAAACAGTCTAACAATAATCATAGTGGCTTTAGGGCGGTCAACAGAAATCAGTATCTGGAATGTCCTAAATAACTTTAAGACTTCACTGAAAGTTTGTGTTTTTAATTGGGAAGGGTAGCCACAGTCCAGGATGAAGAATCCATTAAGATTCTATGTTGGGGGGGGTGGGGGGGGGGAGTCTCTAGTGAATCTTACGTTCAAGAAGCAATCTCAAAAAGTATTATAGAGAAGACAGCTCAGCAGTGGTGTTTCTGCAATGAAGAGGTGCAAAAAAAAAAAAAAAAAAAATCGAAGCCAAAGCCACTGGAAGAGAACAAGCTGAACGTGGGCAGCACGCTGTCTGATAACGAGACTACAGACGATTTCATACGTGACGAGTGGATTTGATTGGATTTGATGTTTTGAGCGTGAGCAGTACATAAATGTGTGCTAGAGCAGGGGGTTACGTGCACAGAAATGTTTTTTTTCTGTTCGTTTGTCTTTTGGTGCTAGCTGTGTGCTATACCACACTCTGAAAAGAAAAAAAAAAAAAGGCAGTCACGTGTTCCTTTGAATTTCATCACTTATACATCAATCGGGGTTTTTTTTTTTGTTTTGTGATGGTTTAAAAAGAAAACCAACTAATAAACATGCTTAAAGGAGCAATCCCTCGTGACAGGATTCCTTTTCTTCCTCTCAAAATAAATGTTTCATGCCAAACGCTCATTGAGAAAATGTGATTTTTATGTTCCACATTCTTTCTGATGTGTTTGTTTTCATGACATGCTGTGGAAACTGATCTCGGATTGAATCTCGAGGTGGAACAGAAAGGGTGATTTTCCACGCCGCCAACACTCATCACTCAGGTGCAGACAATCAAAGTGATTTTTCTCTCCACACTCCCCAGCAGCAACTATATTTTAACAGCCACATCTGACGGCTCCATGTTTTATGACATCCAGAGCATCACAGTAGAATATATGTTCGGACCCAGAATAGGCATTATCACACATTGTGAATAATGATAATGTTTTGAAGATAAATTGCTTATGAACACGTAGTCATGTAAATGGTTCTGTGAATGCCTCAGAAATATAGAACCAACATCAAAGAAAATGACAACAACCAGTGAAGACATCTTGCTAATCATAAGTATAATGCACTCCAGTCAAGATTCAAGATTCCTTTTATAGACACCTCTCATTATGCAAGTATAAGAGAGTAAAATTCTTAGGTTTTGGCTCCTCGACAGTTCCATTGACAATAGTAATGAATAACAATAGAATAGCAGAAATAGTAAGCAAAACGTAATAAAAATAGTTTTTAGTGTGAACAAAATACAAGGAAAATAGTAGCAAAAATAGAAAGGAAAAGGTAATATAAATAGTGCTCAGTGTGTATAAAGTGCTGTGTGCATGTTGGTCCTGCCTTCGTGACTGTGCATGTGTGTATGTGGTAGTTTGTGTGCTTAAGTGTGTTTGTGTATGCACGGCGACAGCCATGTGTGTTTGTGTTGTGTTGTGTTATAAGTCTGGTTGCCTGGTGGAAGAAGCTGTCCTGGAGCCTGCTGGTCCGGGCCTTGAGGCTGCGGTACTGCTTGCCAGACGGCAGCAGCTACTGTACACATATACAGCAATTACTGAATGTGTGTTATGTCTCGCCCTCTTCTATAGATTGCAAAGCTAACACTGTATTACATTTGCTTTAACACTATATTTCTCTTAACTTCAGTCAAAAACAAACTCACTTTTTTGGTGCGTAAAAGTATTGGTCAACATGTGGGTGTTCGCAATATCATGAAAATGAATCTGCTGAACTGGTAGTAGTGACCAATTCAGAAGGTAATGGTGATAACTTTAGTGCACTGATGCTGAACAGTGTTGTGAGCAGGTTGGACTGTGAAAACAAACTTCACACTTTTTAGCCATGAAGGGTGATTAATGCCTCAAGGTAAAAGCCCTGAGCCGCCTGCCGTCTGTTCCACTTGAGGGCTCACACATCAGCATCCCTTATGGACTTGCAACACGGGAGATAATGGACAGAATCAGCGAGAAGGCGACTGGTTAAGCAACTAATAAAGCACATATGCCATTCGAAAGGGAAATATGAACTGTGCATTGGACTTTGCTACACACATCCATACATAATATCTTTATAGGGCCAGCAGCTATCATCGGAATGTAGAGGAGGCTATTTATCAAAATGCCAGTTTGAAAATTAAGAGCCTTCTGTGGCAACTCTAAATGCCAGTATGGAAATTAAAGAGAGCCTTCCATGGCGTCTCCGCTCGCTAAATCAGCTCGTACGGAACGGCAGAGTAACTCGCGATGAGATAAATGAGACTATGACAAACCTTCAGGAAGCCTCATCACTTCAGCGAGGGGAAGAGTAATCTCTGTCTGAAAAAAAAAAAAAAAAAAAAAAGCTGAAACCACAGGATCTTTAGTTTCAGAGCACTTCTGCAAAACTAGCGCATGCTCAAGTAAAAGAAAAAAAAGTACAGTAATATTACAGCAAAATACATCATTAACTGTCTGAGGAGTTATGTGAGATGACATAGCATTAATGGCTTTTTTTTTTTTTCAGTGGAGGGGTATCAGTTTCTCCCTTCATCAGTCTTCTCCCCTCTTGCCAGTAATACCTTGTTGAGTGATGGCTCGTTTTTTTTTTGCTAAGGCTCTGCAGAAGCCATCATTTTCAGTCTTGTCCTTCAACCGTAAATTTAATACAATTTGTTATTATGAGTTTATGAGATCAGCCCATTTTGAAAACTCTCTCAGGGTGATGCATTGAGACTGACTGGCAATAAAAGCTAAGAGTGGAAAGATGCAGAGTGCAAGACAAAAAGTTTGAGAGCAAAGTAAAAGAAAATTGAGGGAGACTTAAGACTTAAAATGTGGAGATGAAGTAGACGACAGCGACTGAAAACTCTAAATTGTTTTTTTTTCAGATATCGGTTTTGTGTTTCACAGGTAAACTGAAAAGCCTCTTAATATTCACAATAAAAACAGAGATTCGGAATTTAAAAATGGAACTTAAGGATTTCAGTGCTGCGCTATTTTTGAGAAACTATGTGTAAAATTTTCCAAATTAACCTTGGAACAGGACAGTTCAGTGTGTAGAGGCTCCTACTTTGTCAAAGGAGTGAGATTTAATCATGCACCACAATGCATTGCAAGAGTTCCAAGTCTGAGTGGAAATAAGTTCCCTCAAAAATTTCAGCAGTAGCTCAGAAGTGGCAAGTATCATTAATCTAAATGATTTAAGTGAATTCTCCATTAAAGGATATACAATATTCTTAATATGTTTTAAACATTTTTTGGAGAGTTATACAGGATTATGAAACAGTGGTGCATCATAAGTGTGGGGCAAAGACTTACCAAACCCTCGATTAACCTCGGAAAATTCACGACTGACCTTGGTCAGTGCCAACTACCCAGTCATCCCACACATCATCCATCAAATCAAATCTCTGCAGAGAAGAGCCGATCTCCAAAATCAATATGGTAACTGATGTATATGCCCCTTTATATCAGAGCTCATCTGTGATAAATATAAGGGCATCTTTGGGTTGACTCCTTTGAATCTGTAAATGCACAGTAAGCATTTAGAGGAGGAGCAAACCAAAGATACCATTGCTTGGACTGTCTGCACCCATATAACTGTCTACACCTACACAATAAGAACAAGTTTACCAATGTGTAAAAATGTAAATCTGTCAGTTACTGGTGATTTTAGCTTGGCTACACACAACTAATGGAGTTGAGGCCTACGGGAGTTGAGTTTTTGTCAACATGTTTCTCATGGTATTGATTTAATTGTTTCTGACATGCATACTGATCACAATAATCAATTATTATGACTAGAAATGACTGATAGATAAAGCACATGATAGTTAATTACCCCCTAATATGATAAGTGTACTCTCTGTATCATCATACAACATCACTACAGTTTCTGCTCCTGCTGAAGCACGTGCAAACCGCGTCTGAGTCAAGAATAGTCAACAGAACTAATTAGATCATGCTATTTCCTCTGACAAAGCAGATGTGGAAATATAGGAATACACCTAGGATAAGACAGAGCTCAGTTTGTAAGTAATAAATGAAGGACATCAGCAGTTGTGAAAGTGCACTCTTTTCCATTACTTTATTGTTAGGATGTCCTCACATTTTACAGAGAAAAATGGATGTGAACTCGGCACTGAATTTTATCTTGTACTTTTTCTCAGATAAGGGCCCTCTTCATTTTGCTAGCACTGTCTCCGTGTGTCTTGTTGAACCATGATGTAACATTTCAATTTAACATCATACTGACTTGCACCAGGCCATCAAGCTTTAACATAATCAGTAGCCTAGTCCCTGGAAATCTAATAATAGCTTTTCCTGACGTCTTCCGTGCTTCGTGGTGCCGAAGCCTCATTAGTCTTTAGCTGAAAGCCCAGATAACCTTTTAGAACTCCTTCATCACTTTGTGATTCAGTGCTAAACCACAGGACAGTGGCATCAGTATAATTGTCAGTGTCATTTTGATAAGTTGCAGATTTCCAGACATTAAGTCATACACTGTTGATTACTTTGTCATGGCCCTCAAAACAAACTATTGGGCAAGGGGCAACAAAAGCTTGAGACTGTGACATTTGACTGTTTAGAGCATGTGTTTCTCATTCTGATAGCTCTCCAGGCCCTCTGCATTTCTGTTTTAGAACAGTGCTTGCACACCTGATTTTTGCCATCATAAGTGATCATCAGTTTCGTGATAAATTGAGCCTGTATCGTATTTGTATTATTTCAACACTGTATCTGTGCTGAGCTCCCAGAAATGCATTTGAATACCTGTTTCAGCTGGGAAACGCTACTTCCAAAGACAGGAGCAGATAAAGAGCATTAATGTAATGAGGTCCACTTTGCTACTTAGCTACTCAGAGAGCAGAAAGGTGTTGGTAAAAATTGTTTGTTTTTCTGCTACACTGAAGTCCAAACGGAGCGTCTAACGTTTCAAATCACACTCCTTCACGATGGGTGGCGGTAATTCATTTCAAGCGCCTTACCAGTTGTCTCAAAAAACCGCTTATCGCTTGGTGGCTTTTATTTTGAAAAACAACTTTTATTTGGCGGCCATTTAGAATAAAATCTTTACGGTTGCTGTCTTCACCTTGTAGTTGAAGTGTTATTGGAGTAAAGGAGTGAAACTGTTGTTAGGCTCGGGGAAGCTAAGCTGTTGTTTCTTCACAGTAGCTTGCTACTGTGGTACGTATAAATGTGTCTCATGTAGGAATGCATTTCAGATGTAATGTAGAGGAAATAGACAACTCATTCTGCAAATTGTTTTGTCTGTTAGCAGGCCGTAACAACTAATGTCAGCGCTAACTAGCTAACGTCATGTACCGCAGACTGATGTATTTATAAATGCCAAGAATGAAACTCAAACTGGGAAAATTACGTTGACATGGTAAAGAATTGCACTGTAGACTTCATTGCACTGTAGACTTCAACTATTTCTTTGGGGCGAGGCTTTGGGTGTAGGTTTATACTGAGCAGTCTATCTAAGGCTGTGCTGTCATTGTAGCTTGACAACGGGAAACCATGAGTGAGTTCAGGATACACCACGATGTCAACGAATTACTCAGTGTTCTGCATGTACGAGGAGGCGATGGTGCAGAGGTATACATCGATCTACTACAGAAGAACAGAACTCCATATGTCACTACGACAGTATCTGCGCACAGTGCTAAGGTGAGCAATGAATGAGATATTGCAGTCCCCTTTGGATGAGCAGAGATTCAAGAATCATAATGATTGTCTCTTGCAGGTCAAAATTACTGAACACTCTAAAACACCAGAGGACTTCTTGAGGAAATATGATGAACTGAAGTCTAAAAACGCGCGCATCCTAGATCCACTAGTATATCTTCTTTCGAAGCTGACTGAAGACAAAGAGGTATTTGAACTTCTTGTGAGCAGATGTTATTTAAATTATTCTTCATTTATCTGACAGAAAATAGTATATGAGCCAGTATGAGTGATAATGAATTCTTTGTATTTCTCAGACGCTGAAATGTCTGCAGCAGAATGCCAAGGAGAGGTCGGAAATGTCAGCAAATGCGACATCAGCAACTGCTACATCTTTAAATATTCCCCCAACAAGCACAAAGATGACTATGCAGGAGCTGGAAGAGCTGCGGAAAAAACTTGGAAATGTCACTGCCAGCTCCAGTGTACCACAGGTATTTACTGGTTCATGAAAAAAGAGATGTTGAAAGAAATGTAATCGATTATAATATCGTGATTCTTCATAATGTTTCCTTTTTGCTGTTCTAATTCTCTGCTTATCTTTATACAGTCTGCAGAAGTCATTCGGAAGATGCTCAGGGACAGACATAACAAGAAGAACCCTGCACAGCCTATTCCAGTATTTCCAAACTGGGTGTATGATAGACCTGCTTTAATAGGAGATTTTATCACCAGCACTGCTCCGGTGGGAGATCCAGTGGTGGCCATTGGTAGGCTAAGAAATCTCTGTCTTTAGTACTTCGCCATGTGCACTACCCTCACGTGTTTGTTTGTTTTTCATAGCATTCATAATACGCAGAAATAGGATTGCGACATGTATTCTTTTGACACATCACTGAATGTGAATCCAGCATAAGACACAGTTAATGCATTACTAATTATGATCCACAGGTTTCATCATGCATTTTGATGAGCAGATTTCTTCATCAACGTGATTTGACTTGATGACATTTGATTTGTAGGAGCTAGCTTTATTTTATTGTTTGGATGTCTTTGACAGCGAGGATAATCATGTATGTTCACATCTTAAAGGGGTTAAGAGGTTTGATCCAAAGGTGTGAAATTACAGGAACGCTGCCTTTGGCTGCCCAAGAGCAGGCGCTGGTTGAAGATCTTCTCTTTGTGCTTATTGGTGTGGATGGAAGAGACATCATCGCCCAGCCTGTGCTTGGCAGACAGAGTCGCTCTTTCATCATTGATTCTTCTCTTGACATGTCAGTCAAAGAGCTTGTAAACCGGATATTGCCAGTTGCATCTAGTTACTCAACTATAACACGGTGAGTTGGTTTTTTTTTTAACGACCAGAGCTCCGAATTTGTTTAAAGTGAGGTTATATTTACAGAAAAATGAGTGTCAGCACATAGCAGTCTGAAATTTAATATTTTGGGGGTATTTTGGATATTCTGGTTTACAATACCCACTGACACTAGTGGGCATTAATTAAGTTTTTTAACTGGGTATTTATTATGAAGCCATCATTTAATATCTTTGTTGCTGTTGCAGCTTCATTGAAGAGAAGTCCTCATTTGAGTACGGCCAGGTGAACCATGCTCTCACGGCTGCGATGAGGACTTTAATGAAGGAGTATCTGATCCTGGTGACCCAGCTGGAACACTTACACAGACAGGGCATGCTGTCTCTGCAGAAACTGTGGTTTTACATCCAGCCCACCATGCGTACCATGGAAATACTCGCTTCTATCGGTAAGACCATGAAAACATACACTGTCATTAAAGCTATCCCTACGTTAACTGGAAACAGATGAGTGTCACCAACTTATGTGTCATTAGTGTTTGACTCATACTGGGGTCATATTACCGTCTGATGTTCATCATTAGGTGTATGTTGTCCTCTCTTCCGTGTTGTTCTATACAGCCACCTCAGTTGACAAGGGGGAGTGCATGGGAGGGTCGACACTGAGCCTGCTTCACGACCGCACCTTCAATTACACAGGAGATAGCCAGGCCCAAGAACTGTGCCTGTACCTCACCAAAGCAGCAAGTGTCCCTTATTTTGAAACTCTGGAGAAATGGATCTACAGGGGAATCATAAAAGACCCGTACAGGTTCATATCTCTTGAGACGAACACTGCATTTTTTTAGACTGTGTAATTACTATAACTTGATTGAAATTATTTGAAAAAATGTGTGAAGTTATTGAAGTGGCACAAGATTTATCTACGTAATTTAAAGTCTGAACTTAATGGTTTTCTTTTTATTATGTGTTACTGAATGAATACAAGTGAATTAAACATTATGTAGATCTTTCTATATTATTAACAATGAAAAGTTATTAAATAATGCAATAAATTAACTATATAATTCTATTTTAAAGTGAATTCATGGTTGAGGAACATGAACTACAGAAAGAGAAGATTCAAGAAGACTACAATGACAAGTACTGGGACCAGAGATACACTATCGTGCAACACAGGATCCCTTCCTTCCTTCAGAAAATGGCTGATAAAATTTTAAGCACAGGTGATAGGACTATTTGAGATCAAATTGAGATTTGTTAATATATTACATCACTGGATACGGGTAGTTTTTTTCACCGATTGAATTTTTTTTTTTGTTTGATACCGTTTTGTTTTGATACCGTTTCTTCCAGGGAAGTATCTAAATGTTGTGAGGGAGTGCGGTCGTGACGTGACCTGCCCAGATGCCAAAGAGGTTCTTTACACTCTGAAAGAGAGAGCATATGTGGAGCAGATTGAGAAAGCGTATTACTACGCCAGTAAAGTTCTCCTGGACTTCCTTATGGAGGAGAAGGAGCTGGTGTCACGGCTGAGGTAACGCTTCACCTTTTTGAGATGCGCCAAAACTGCCTCGTAATGTCCCTCATTCTTTCAGCTTTAAGGAATTTCCTTTGTTGAGTTCTGGCCTTGAAAGTTACTGTGGAACAAATGCATATCTTTTTTTTTTTTTTTTTTTTTATCTGTCTCTCAGGTCAATTAAACACTACTTTTTAATGGACAAAGGCGATTTCTTTGTCCACTTCATGGACCTGACTGAAGAGGAACTGAAGAAACCAGTTGATGACATCATCCCTCCCCGGCTGGAGGCGCTGTTGGAACTGGCTCTGAGGACAAGCACAGCTAATACAGACCCGTTCAAAGATGATTTAAAGGTGTGGCACCTCTGGCCACTGTCCTTTTTGATAAATGTTCTCATCACAAACACATATTGTTAACATTCATCTCTCATCCTGTATAACATCACCACCTAGTGGTCAGACGTGAGGAGGCAAGGACTTTCCCCTCACATGAAATTTTACATTTACAAACTTTAAAAATTTAAAACAACCATTAAAGTCTGATGTTCCACTGAATAATTCTTCTACATAATTTTATTTTCCCAGGTCTTACCTTATGTAACACTAAATATTAAAACTGAAGTGATATTTGGAACCAAAATAGGGACTGAGTTCTTAATAGTGACTTTTCTGTTGTTTTCCAGATTGACCTGATGCCTCATGATGTCATCACTCAGCTGTTGCGAGTTCTTGCCATCGAGACCAAGCAGGAGAAGGCCATCATCAACGCAGACCCCACAGATGTGGCTCTGAGCGGCCTGGAGGCTTTCTCCTTCGACTATATCGTCAAGTGGCCTTTGTCCCTTATAATTAACCGGTAGGAAAATGTGTTACTCACATCATCTTAGCAGTGTCAGATGCATTGCATTGTGAAGTGAATAGAATTTTGACCATGTATGAAGTTTGACTTGATGATCACCATGTTTTTTTGTTTTTTTTTTATTGCTGATAGGAAAGCACTGACCAGGTACCAAATGTTGTTCAGACACATGTTTTACTGCAAACATGTGGAGAGGCTGCTTTGCAATGTATGGATCAGCAACAAAGCAGCCAAACAGTATTCCCTGCACTCCGCTAAATGGTGAGTTTTCAATTCTGCTTGTAATAATTTACTTTAGACTGCTCTTTTTATTCATCTCAGTTAATTTATTGTTGTCTCTCCATCTGCTGTCTAGGTTTGCTGCAGCGTTTGCCCTGAGGCAGCGCATGCTGAATTTTGTGCAGAACATCCAGTATTACATGATGTTTGAGGTCATGGAACCAACATGGCACATTATGGAGAATAACCTGAAATCAGTGAGCATCAGACATTTCACATCCTATTCAGTGATCCTTACACGCATAATACACTGCTATCTGCATTTGTTTTCCCTTGTAGATGGAGATATCATTACTCTATAAAGAGGTATAGTTTTACCTGTTAGTACAAAACTGCACTGATTGGTTATTTGTTTCCTCTTCTCTCTCCTAGGCCTCAAACATTGATGATGTGCTGTGCCATCACACCAGTTTCCTTGACAACTGTCTGAAAGACTGTATGTTAACCAATCCAGAGCTCCTCAAGATCTTCTCCAAGCTCATGTCTGTCTGTGTCATGTTCACCAACTGTATGCAGGTGTGTAAGATGCAAGTTGAGCAGAACAAAAATTGCACGATTTGCCTGGTTCATTCACGTAGCTTCAAGTCGAACAGTGTTTCTTTGTATATGGTGTTAACTCATCAGCAATCACTCTAATAGGCCACAGCAGGATTACTTGTTAAATGGTTTTAAGCAAGCATGTTTTAGAGGAACATGTTATCGGTCTTTAAAGAAGGTTCCATTTTGTTCAATGGGTCGAACTTTGTTTCTAAGCGCTCTCAAACATTCTGTCCACCTTTTTAGAGTTTCTGCTGTGGTAGTTTAACTTTGAGGTGCCATTTCTGTCCATGTTACGGTTGATTTGAGCATCAGGGGCCCGGTTTTCTGTGTGTGTGTGTGTGTGTTGCAGAGATTTACTCAGAGCATGAGGATGGACAGTGAGATGAATCGCCTGACACTGGAGCATGGAACCATGGACGGTCCGCCAACTCAGAGTGAACGCTCGGAAGAGACGGAGAAGAAAAGACTGACCTCTAAGGTCAGTGTGTTACCACTTCCATAGAAACCCATAAAACGTTCAGCAGTCTCTGGAGCAGCGTTTCTCAAACTCCGGATCCGCGGAAGGGCGGGGTGAGGAAACCGCCAGCCCCCATGACCCATGAACTTGTTGCTTTGTTGTAACCGCCGGTCCACAGAGCACTGCCGCTGTGCCAGTCAAATCATGTTCGGTGCTTCTGTCGCTCGCCAGGTGTAAACGATAACATTTTATTCAAGACTCTAGAATGTTAAGCGTCCCCGCCCGCGAGAACTTGTGTAAAATGTTACTGTTTTCACCTGCCGAGTGACACACGCACCGAGCATAGTTTGAACGGCGCGGGGGGGGAGGGGGGGGTGTTTGCGGACCGGCGGTTTCCCGTCGCGGATCTGCGCGTCATAGTTTGAGAAACGCTGCTCTGGAGCGTAATGAGCATCGGGATGCAAAGTTAGTGTTTTCACCACAATGCTGTGTCATAAATACCTTAATGCATCTGATTTTTTTTTTCTTTTTTACTTTTTGATTAAATGTCATTACATGTTTCATATTTCACTGACATAACATAACATAACTATAGCAACATATTCATGCACTTCCTCATTAGCGTACTTGAGTCTGTGTTTAAACTAGAATAATCGAGGTAATACGGGCTCACTTTTTTTTTTTATTCTGTTGTGTTATTCTCCCTCAATTACAGTTTTTAGCTGAACATGTGGATGCCCTGCAGTCTGACTCAGGGTTTGAGGCCACGATCAGCAAGTTTGACAGTAACTTCAGTTCCCTCCTGTTGGATCTGCTGGACAAGCTTAGCATCTACAGCACCAACGACTGTGAGCACAGCATGATCAATATCATCTACAGGTGGGTTCATTCAGTGTCTTCACAAAAAAAACCCCCCAAAAAAACAGCCCTTTGACTGAACTGTTAAGCATGTTCTATCCAGATACACTGACGTTTACCGCTCTTGATTAATTCTTATGACTGTTTTAAAGGATGTTCTTTAGGGTTGTGTAAGCACACGTATGGTGAAAAGACTTCAGTCCATAACAGATTGCGTTAAGATTAATTGGTTTAAAATTCTCCATCATTTTTCCAGGCTTGACTTCAATGGGTTTTACACAGAGCGACTGGAGCGGATGGCCATTGAGAGGAGTCAGAAGGCTACTGCATAGCTCTGGAGGTTAAATTTGTGAAAAGTGCATGAACAGCAATAAGACCCCCTGACACAACCTGCTCTCTCATACCATTGACTAAGAAGACTTTGTGCTTATTATTAAAAGTGATACCTGTACAGATAGTGTGTATTATTATATGTAACCTTTTTTTTTACTGTATAGTGAATACAATTAGCGAACTGCTTGGTATTTATGCTTTTCCCTATTAATTCAGGAATATGGAGTATACATGTACTGTACAAGCTGTCGTATTGAAGAAAATAAAAAGCTGAACCAAGCTGTAAGAATTGTATTTGTGAATTTTTCTACTGTGTAATATACATTGTTTTGCTTGTTAATGAGCTATGTTGTGTTAACCTTGTTAATAACATTGCTTTGATCAGTCCAATAAAGCCTCTAAAAACTAGAACGTGTTATTCAATTATTCGTAATTTATGTCTGCTACCGGAACTGTTGCGTTCTTCCAATGAACCGTGTATCCATTTCCTTGAGTGTGATATGACGAATCGCCGTAGTTGCGTGGTTTACCGGACAGAATGACTTACACTCTTACGCTGCTCTTGTTTTGGGCGGAGCTCACTTTTGGTCTCGGAGTCGCCTTACCCGTGCTCGCCAGTATACCACAACTTGTAACTTGCGAGTAGTCGCGGAAAACCATGCGGTACATCCTAATCTCCATTGTGTTAAGTTTGACCTACTGCGGTAAGTAGAAGAAATCGTGGGCCACTGCGGGTACTACCAGATTTTGCCACATTTCTATTTTGCACGAAGCTTGATTAATAATTAGGGTGCAGCTTTTCGAATGGTTGGTAAATCATTAAAAATCGACGGTGTAAAAGTATCACATTGTAATTATTATCTAATTGTCATTCTAATAAGACAGGATGTCTTTGGCTTAAACGTTACTGTAATTTGACGTGCTCTGATTTTACACAAGATGCAATGTTAATTTGCATGTTAAATAATATTGAAGTTAGTTCGACCAAATTTAAAAGAGAGTTTTCGCCCACTTACAGGTGATCTTACTGCCAGCTCCCAGCCTCTTCCTCATGTCAAACATTACGATGTTGTCAGACCGCAGAGACTGAGTAGAAGTAGAAGGAGTGTTTCCGATAAGGTAGGCAGGGTGTTCTAACTTGAAAGTTTTATGTCAGTTTTACGGTTGTTATTTTTCATGAACAATTCGTAAGCACAATTTGTCACCACCGTTCACTGTCCAAAGAATATTTACGTAAAGTCCAACGACGCACGGTTAGCATATATGACAGCTCGGGTTTTCCTGTTGAACTGTAACAGCTAATTCTGATAAGCACTGTTTCCTTAGGGAACGGATGGTCCTGGGACACAATATCCAGCAGAAGTCCACTATGACTTGCACTTCAATGGCAAGACCCACACAATATTTCTCGAGAAAAACAGGTAACGGTTTCATGGCATATACTACAAACGGGGTGGTGTATTTGTTACGTCCATTCAAGGCTGTAATTTTGTGTTATTATGTTGTGCAGTTTGTAATTGTTTAAAACCAAAAACAAGATGCGCTTTGCTAATATTTTCTTTTAGGCTTCTCATTGGAGAAAACTACACTGAAACTTATTATAAAGAAAATGGGTCCAGAAAAATCACATCTCCAGATTTGAATGTAAGTCCACTAGTCCCTAACACAACAAAAATACCAAACGAGCTAGCAGAAATGTAGTACTATAACATGTTACTGTATGTCACAGATAACCTGTAAGATTTGTGTTGATAACTCTTCAAATAACAGATCGTCACAGAACTGCACATTTAGCCTATATATAAAATAATCCTAAAATCATGCACTGGAACTTTGTCATGGCCTGAAACCTTTTGGAAAAACAAAGGTTGTAGAAATAGTTCAATGGAATATAAAATAAATTTTGCTGTTTTCCAGGACCACTGTTATTATCATGGACATATTCAGGGAATAGAGGATTCATCAGTGAGTGTGGGAATCTGTGATGGGATTAGGTAAGAAACTACCTTTCCTTCACATAATTACCATTGGGTTGATGTTGACACATCAGTTGCATTTTGTTAATTCATGCTTGGTTTGAGCAATATAATGTAGTTTTCTACGAAGAGGTGGAAGTTTTGTAACAGGCATTACTTATGAGAACCAACAGTTACAAAAGTACCCTTTCGTATGGAAACTTACGGGGTTTAGCTACAGAAATGAAGGGAGTTCAGATCACCTATCAGTATACATGCTTGCCCAGAGGAATTTTACGAAAATTTCCGCTTCTCTTGTCCTGCAGAGGATTTATCAAGGCAGAGGATCAAGTCTATCTTATTGAGCCTCTGAATAATGCAAGTGATGGAGACCACGCCCTCTACAGACATGAGCACCTGAGAATGAAGAGGGCCTCCTGTGGTAACGTCAACGACACAGTTTTTGACAATGGCCCCAGAGTCGCCGGCCTGTTCAACCCTAAGGGCTGGGTACCTGCTGCTTATCTTAATTTTTTCCACAATAACATTATATGCATATATTTATATGTATATATGTATGTATGTATGTATGTACACACACACACACACACACATATATATACAGTATATATATATGTGTGTGTGTGTGTGCTATTTATGTATATATGTATGTATGTGTGTGTGTATATATATATATATATTTATATAAAGGTATTTATTTATATAGTAATTTATTTGTAAAGAATATATGCATAAAAGTTTACATCTTTACATTCACATCTAAAGAATTCAGTTCTCTTTTACCTTTTTAGAAAAGAAGGCCTGCTTCCCGTTCTCAGAGATATGTTGAGATGTATCTTGTAGTGGATAATGCTGAGGTAAGAATCCTTAACCCCTTATTGTGTGTGCCTGTGAAATCCTTAGGGTCATATTACTGTTTGTCAGATGCTTTAACTGTATTTAGTGAATAATCCCTCATCCTGTTGTTTGATATCTGTAGTATGGAATTGACTCATTCTCTTTCAGCCAGTCAAAAACAGGGCTAACCTTGTTATTTCCGTCTTAGTATGTAAACTACAGGAAAAGCCTGAAGGAAGTTAGGGCAAGGATGCTAGAAGTCGCAAATCATGTCGATAAGGTACTTTTTTCTATTATTTATTCCCACTTGTACAAGAATGCATATTTTTGATACCTGGTAAGATCAAAGTGAAATATAACTTCTTTGTTTTTGGGACCTCAGCTGTATCGTCCTTTAAACATCCGGATCATGCTGGTTGGTTTGGAGGTTTGGACTGTGACAGACCAGATCCTTGTTAGTCTTAGTCCTGATGATACACTGACCAGGTTTAATCAGTGGCGTCAGGACACTCTGGTCAAAAGAGTCAAGCATGACAATGCACAGTTTGTAACGTGAGTAACGGTCAATAATCCGTAACTTTTAAGAGATTTATGCAGTAGTCATATTTCACCTTATAGTAGCACTAGAACTGAAAAATTGATGGTGATGTTTATCACACTAATTTCCATCTGTACACTCTAGACAATATTCCATTTTGCTAAGTAATGCTGTGCTCCGTATTTCATTTGTCTCCTTTGCCCCTTTGTTTTGTTTTGTTTTGTTTTGTTTTGTTTTGTTTTGTTCTTCAGTGGAATTGATTTTCTGGGTGACACTGTTGGACTGGCAACCAAATTTGCAATGTGCACTGAAAATTCAGCAGCAGTCAATCAGGTAAACAGGTCTACATCAGTTAATTAGATGAAAAGAAAAGTTTCAGGTGTAGTTCTCAGGCCATTCTGAAGTATGCATGTACACTATGAATAAAATGTACACTGTTCTTCTATAGGACCACAATGAAAACGCCATTGGCTTAGCCTCCACCATTGCACACGAGATGGGTCACAATATGGGTATGTCCCATGATGATACATACTGTAGCTGTCCTGCATCAACATACAGTACCAACTGCATCATGTCTGGTCGTTTAGGGTAAGACTGTACTGACTTATATCCACTCCATCCCACAGAAATGTCTAGAACATCCTTTAACGACAGTTGGCAACACCATACACAGACTGATTGCCTTAAATAATTAAATCCTTTTGTCTTCATCTCTTAGTTCAGTCTTTCCAGAGCTCTTCAGTGATTGCAGCCAGGAGCAGTTGGGGGTGTTTTTGGACAATGTTAATCCCAGCTGCATCCTGGACACCCCTAGCTCAGACAGACTGTATGGGGGGCCTGTCTGTGGCAATGCTTTCCTAGACCCCGGAGAGGAGTGTGACTGTGGCACCATGGAGGTCAGGAACAAAACTCACTTCCTTATGTCAACTTTCCATATATCCACACGCTTTTGAGGTTAACTCACTCCCTTTTGGTGAAACAGAGACTTTTCTACACAACTCTGTGCGATGAATAATGCAGAACATCTGGTCTGATGATGATTACTCAGAATGAGTAATATCTTTTTTTCTTTTCTTTCTCTTTATTTATAACAGGAATGCAAGAACCCCTGCTGTAATGCCTTGACATGCAGGCTCGCTGAAGGATCTCAGTGTGCACAAGGAGAGTGCTGTGAGAACTGCCAGGTATAGCCCAGGGTTTAATCGTTCTGACTAACCTTTTTACAAACCTGAGATGTTAATCGCTGCCAGGGAGTAACTGATTTGTAGCTACTGAACTTAGCTGGGTGTCAATGTTTAGAATAAAACGGCCAAATAGGAGTTATCTGTAAGTCATAGCAGTAGGAAACAGATGGCACCACCAATGGCTGGTAAGGGAATACAACAAGACAAAAGAACAGGAATAGAAAGAGGAACATTCCGGTCATCAAGTGGGCACAAAATACATGAAAAACAAATTAGAAAAAAAAAAATGTTTGAATACAATGTTTCGCCATTACTTGACATGTCAAATTTGTTGAAGGACCCTTTCTTTATTCTGTTCTACTCGTCAGTTCAAACAAGCGGCAAGCTTGTGTAGGCCTACCGCAGGTGAATGCGATCTTCCAGAATACTGCACGGGACTTTCAGAGCAGTGTCCGAAGGATGTCTTTAAGATGAACGGGCTGGCTTGCAGCTCTGGTCAGGGGTACTGTTACAATGGCCAGTGCCCCACTCATCGACAGCACTGCAAAAGACTTTGGGGTCCAGGTACATGTGAATTTAAATTCGGAGCACAATACCATATACCAAACACTTTAGATCTTTAACTGAAGCTTAAACGGATACTGATGGTTTGGTATTGTGCTGACCTATAAAGCAGTTTTGATTGAAAAGCATGTATAACGACTCCCTCAATATAAAACTCATACTTTTGGCACTCCTATAGTTTACTCTCATTTTTTAAACGTATGTGTTCAATCATTTAAAATGTTGACTGAAAAATGTGTTTGCAGCAAAATACTCCGTAACATCATAACATATATTTAAGACAACTTCAGCATTTATATCACAACTATAGATTGAATTTTCTTATTCTAATTATATAAGTAACACAGTACAACTATTTGGATATATGAGAAAATGTTCTGGTTTTGTATCCTAGATGCACAAGAGGCTCCAGGCATCTGCTTTAATCGGAACACTCAAGGGGAAAGAGATTCTAACTGTGGAAAGACAGCTAATACCTACAAAAGATGCTCTGGAGAGTAGGTGTCAATCAGTTCCATTAGCACTGGATATTATCTAATCCTGCAATGTTCTGTTTTCTGTTTCCAAGCATGCTTAGATTCATTTCAAGGATGCAATTTGTATGAATGAATCATAGTTTCGAAAAACAACTTAATGAATCTTTGATTGCCTGGATCAAACTGAGAAATGCATTCCTGTTTTCTTTCAGAAATGTGCAATGTGGAACAATATTTTGCATAGGAGGAAATGAATACCCCATTACTGGTCAGAAAGCCATTGTACGTATAGGTCTGGCAATGTGTAACATAGCAGGAGAGCATTCTGGGTCAGAGGGCCTGAGTATGGTGCCCACTGGAGCAAAATGTGGGCTCAATAAGGTGAGAATATCAAAGTATTGTATTTATGAACTAATACAAAAGCGACTTCAGCCCCAGAAATGATAGAGAACTTGTATATATGTTTTAACAGGTATGCTACGACCACATTTGCCAAGACGTCAAAGTGTATGGCCTTGATGTGGATTGCTCACTGAAGTGCAATGGCCGTGGGGTGAGACCACCTGTGTTGTTTGTTTGTTTGTTTGTTTGTTTGTTTGTTTGTTTTTCAAAAGTCAGTAACGTTTTACTTTAATGATGGAATGTTTTTGGTTGTAATTACCAAGTGAAAGATCCCTCTCACTCTATGAATATGCCCTTGTTTTCTCATCCTTTCCCTTTTCATTCTCATCCTAACAACTCGCTCATTCCTTAAATGTGTATTTATTTATTTATTTATTTATTTTTCTATCTATATTGTTAGGTTTGTAATCACCTCAAAGAATGTAACTGTGAGCCAGGCTGGGCTCCACCCTACTGTGATGTCAAATATACTGACTTGCCTCAAAGTAAGTCTAACTGTTATCTCTACTCCCCCGTTCAATAATTGTGTCCTGGAACGTAAGCCTATTGAAAGGATACCCTTCCTTAAACTGTAATGTATTTAACCCACAGACAAGAAGACGGTGATAATCAGTGTCGTCACTGTATCAGCACTCCTGCTTCTATTTATTTTGTTGGTTGGAGGAGTGATATATTACAAAAAAGGAAAAAAACACTTCTTGAGAGGGTGAGTTAATGACATGAAAGCAGTAGTTTATTGAAGTTTTCATAGCTCTCAGTTTGTGACGGGCATCAGAGAAGGAAGAATGAATGAATGAATGAATCATTATCATGTCCTTCATGTGTTATTTATTGATGTGACCTTAAGACAATGTTCATCTGATTTTAACAGGAAGGTTAAGGTCCCGCTGGACACAGGCCGGATGAACCCTCTGTTTGAGAAGCGTAACTCAGATGACACTCACAGGACTCCTGTCCAGATCAGTGAACCCACTTTCGTAGATTCAAGTGCAACTCAAGCCTGCACTCCACTAGTGGCCAGGGCAGCCCCTGTCCGCCCGGCTCCTCAAGTGAGTGACAGTACCATATCTATGCAGTACCATCAGACATTGTTCATACATAATTAAAAATGTTATTTCAAAGAATATGAACCAATATGAAAAATGAATCAAAATGTAAATAATGTGAATGGTGCTAGTGCTAAGCTGCGGTTCATTTCTCAAGGACTTGTAAGTAATAGATAAATATATTTCTCCTAAAGTTTTTGACCAGGGATCAATACTTTTAAAACAATGAAGTAATTCAGTGTCCTCTGTATTAATTACGTCTGTGTTTAATGGTATATAAAGTATTTATGATCACAGACGGTAAAAGACATTTATTGCAGTAATTGTGTCTCCTTTTACAGCCACCTATGCCTCCAGTTCAGTCCAGTTCTGTGGAGGTAAGCTTTAGTCCAAACTAGCCATAACAGCAATTAGTTCATCCTACTTCAACCTCTGTTCAGCATTCTCTAAACATTATATATGTTTCACATATATTGAGATCCTTTCTTAGTAAGTAGCAGTGAAATTAATTTTCTGTTGACATTAGCCTTCACAATTTTGCTTTATTTTGTGAATAAACCTACTTACGAGTGCGAAATATAGTTTAAAATGCAGTTTAAACCAGGACTTGTTTTAATCATAACTTGATGTCCTGTAATTCTGAGAAAGACCCAAAAGTATAAAATAGTACAATAGTTGCTAAGGTCCTTTGTATGCAGCATCAGACTTACCCTGGGTTTTTTCCCCCAGATGAAGCCTCTACCTCCAACCAAGCCTCTGCCTCCACTTTATGTCAGACAAGTGAGTCCCTTCCCAGGCCCACCTAACCTAGAGCAATGGCACAGTCAAGTTATTATATGTTATTATATGCTTACTGTCTTGTCATGCTGCAATAATTTTCTTTATTTTGTCTGGATGTTCATAGGCAAGCAAGCCAGGTCCTCCCCCACTGCCTCCAGTGAAGCCAGCTGTAGTGAATGCGTCCTTGAATAAACAAGTCAGTTTTCAAAGTCACACCATTTCAGATTCTCCTTTGCTTTGTAGTTAAACAGTGCATTCAAGTTTATGGGTATATATTTATCATTACTGCACAGGAAAGGAAGCGTATAAAAACCTCGAAAGCAGAGGTAACTTAGATAAAGAAACTTTGTCCGAAAAGACTTGTGTATGTGGTTAGTGAGTGATTTGTAGTAACGTATTTATGTTTCTGAAGTGGGTTTATAGTTGTAAAGAAATCCCAATCAACTTCTGAGAAGAAACTGAATGTTCAAAGAGTGTCTGTTTTACAGCCTGCCGGAGGAGAGGGAAAGCTTGCACTGAGGCCTCCAACCATACCAAGAAGATGACTTAAAGAGGAATCATCCTGTGACTCATTTTAGTTAAATCCAAGGGGGTTTTGGATCAAGTTTCTGGAGCCAAAATGGCTGGATGACTAAACCCTCGCTGTACAGTTTCTTCAAGGGCGAGAAAACTGGGCCTTTGTGCAAATCGTGCTCTTCGTTCTTGTTCTCCAGCATATGGAGAACTGGTTTCAGTAATGCTTGAATTAAGGTTTACAGATTTTGCTGGCGTAAAGATGGTGCACTGAAAACAAATCCATCTTTTCATAGTTTTCATAGTTTTTAATTTGCATTTTTTAAAATTGATAAAACAAGCACTTTCAAGACAAAGCTTTTCAATGTGAGCGTTGTATTTGCTATAATGTTGGGAGCTGACTTTCAAGGCTATTTTTAAATGCATATTTTTAACATGATGTAATGCACTTTTTAAAATTAAGTCTTTGCTAACCTTTTTTGTTATTTATTAAAATGTACTTTAAATAATACAACCTTTCTTTGGGAGCTAAGTATTCATATTTAAAAAAAAAAATTGGAAAACTTGAGATCTTATTACTTATTTACAGTGACCAAATAAACAAAACAGGTAAAATTAGACACTGGGATCATCGAGCAATATGGCAATTTCAGTGATGTGAATTCAACATCAAAATCAGACCTTGTCTTACTTTTCCTGTCTGTTAGCCCTTTGTCAAAATTTTCCTGTCTGTAAGCCCTTTGAAGACCTCACCACTCACAACTTTAAAAATTTTGTCTTGTCAAATATCCTCAAAAAATAAAATCTCCAATTTTGATACACAAGCTTGTTCTGAATCTTGCCTGGTATTTTCACTGCCTTAGTTAATTTTGTAAGAGAAATTCTTTATTTTTTCTTTGTGTTCATTGCCATAAATTATCCATGTAATTCATCGTCAATCCTGCATCAATGGTTTGTTAAAAAAAAAAAAAAAAAACACTCGGTGTCAAATTTAAGAACTATTTCCTGTCAGTAAAGATTTTTATAGTGTTAATGGTACTGTTTTCAGTCATTCTCACACAAGATGCTAGAAAAAAAGCATCTTAAACTATTGGTCTTAAAGACAAGATGTAGAATGATTTTCTTTTCGCCCAACCAATGAAATGTCCAATTACTGAAATACTATATCAGAATAGAACCATATGTCAACAAAGGTGAACTAACCCATTAATAATGAGGAGACTTTAACATTTTCATTTAATTGCTGCACACTTTATGTTATGGGATTGTAACATTTGCATAGGATTTTACATGAAACAACAAAAGGCAAAATATTCCTTTTTGTTCCTCTAATGTGATTTGCTCATGTTTGATGCAATACATTTTATTTACTCTGCCTAAACAACCCAAGAGTAGCTGAACATTTCAACATGTTTCTCAGGAAAACATCTGTTGCATGTGATCAACACATTGCGTCACAAATGTACCACTTACATTTTCAGCTACACAACAAGGTCTGTTGAGTAATTCTTTGTATCAGTTCCTGCACAAGCCACTTAACCAACCGCCTTTTAGGTCAGTTAAGGTCAGCTCATTAAACTGTATATTGAGAGAAGATACCTTTTGGATATTTTAGGTGGCTTTTTTTTTCACAGTATAACCCTTCTGTCTAAGCCTGGAGGAAACTCCTCTGTCTAAGACTGCATACTGTCTGCTCGCATTTCTCATAATTCATCTCATGAATCATGAGATAATTCAAGATGTAAACAAAATTTCAAGTTGATACAACAATATAATCAGAATGAGATCAATAACATAAGAGTATTTGTGATAACAGGAGTTTTATTAGTTTACCGTCACTGTGTTAACTTTGGTTACATGTTACATTAGATTTAAAGTCTAAGGTGAATCATTTGTTTGAGAAAGGTTTGGCTGAATACTTTAACATAGTTTCTCATGAAGCAATCGAGGGCAAATTTATTGTTGACCAATCAGTAACTGAATTGTACACATTTTCTCTATTTCTGGATATCCCTCTGTCTTTGACGTACAGTGTAGAATTTTACCAAAGACTTTGACATCAGTACGTTAGATCTGAGTTAGAGGTATTTCTTCAGGGAGTAATTTTTTTTTTTTTTTTTATTTAGATCAGCATTTGAAAAACAAACATAACACGATAGCTTCAGTTTGATTAAATGACTCTCAGCAGTCTAAACATACTTTCAAGATCACTCACACCATGCTCACAGGATATACCTCCTAAAACACAACAGATACTCTGTTTGGTGGAGGGATGGGACCACCCATCCAAAACAAAATCTTAAGTTGTTCATAAAACACTAGCTCTGCTCCACTGTAGTGGCTGAGAGCATACAGTACGGTGCCAAGAGGGCATGTTCACATCTGCTCATGGCTCCTCAAGAGTTTCCAGGAAAGTATCTCTAGGGCAGCAGTTTGTGTGACTGTCTTTGGGAAGGACCCACGCCCTTGAAAACAGTATTTGTGTTACAAAGAAAACAGGTCTGGATGGGTCTGCTCCCGACCTGACTTTTAATAAATGGCCTCCCATTATTTTCAACAAAGCAAAGGATAAGTTCCACAGGTATAACGAACATGAATCAGAGAGAGAAAATAGGAGCAATTTATCTTTACAACCTTGATGATTCACACTGATTCACGTTAAATCTGATAAAAAACAAAATGATAAAACTTGTGACTTCAGTGAGTAAAGGTGAGAACATGCATTAAATGATTAGGATTATAAACATTTTTTTGTCTGTGCTAGTTTTCTGAGCTGCTGAAAAAAATCTAGGCTGCTCCTTTCCACAGTATTTAATGATAAATGTTAACTTCTATCGAGAGTAAAAAGTATGCTTACTCAGTAGAACTTGAACAAAGATTGTTCAGCATTCTTATGAATTTCTCAAATGATTCATTGCACAATGACTAGATAACGTATGGTTGGAAGTCATGTGGGATTTAATTGTTATTCTTTTCCATCAATTGTTGTAAAAAAAACAACAACAACAAAAAAAACCCACCTTTATTTATAGGAGACAAGTCAAAATTCGTTTGTTATAAAGAAGGCAGCATAACATTTTGTGGAATACACAAAATCATCATTATGAAAAAAATTCTTATTCACTTTTGCCTAAGGAATTCATACTGCATATATGGATGATGATATGGTTTCACATATGGTGCAACTAGGGAATAGTACGTGTAGTTGACAGAGTTGTAGTTTGGCAAACTATTAAATTAAAGAATCAAGATCACGATACATACTGTGTGTGGAGAGGGACTGCTGTAGGAAGTAGGAGCCACAGATAACTGCAAAACTCAGACAAACACTAACATTACTGCCCAAATATGGCAATGTTCTGTCATGAGTCACTTCAGTAAACTACTTCAGAACTGTTTCAGTGTGTCTTGGTATAGTTTACACGAGTCCCTTCAATTTTACTGGAGGCCTGCGACACCGTTTTCAAAGGGAAAATCCATCATTCTGTTTGTTGAAGGTGGTGGAAAACACCATCTCAGAATTTTACCTGGGTTTGAGATTTTGGTGACAAGGGCGGCTGTGGCATGTTGGTTTACATTACTTTCATGCCCATCTAACCACTCGTGCCCATCTAATCACTTGTGCCTTGTGGATGAGAGAATCAGTCTTCCCCATTCCCACACATGTCAAATATATCCCCCAAATCACCCCTCTTTCAAAGTCATCGGGATCTCCTCATCTTCCTGTGGTTGCTGATAAAGTTGCTGACTAAGCCTGTTTAGCACAGTCCTAAATGCCACAAAACATGATAGGATATTAATGACACACTCTGCAGTCACACCTGTGTGAAAACCCTTCCTTTCAAAATAGACCTACTTTGTATACCTCACTTACTCATATTTCCCCTTTAGTTTGGTAATTACTTCTGTAATATGTAGCTGGGGTTGTCTCTGAGACTCATTCATTCTCATCCTTTGGGCCTTTTGTACCGGCAAAACATATATCATTGCTTTAGTACATCAGCTGTCTTCTTGCAACTCCAAGCCACTGTTTTAAGTCTTAACCAAAAAATGCTAAACTAGTCAAATAAACAGTGTGTGTGTGTCAAAGATGAATAAATCATTAAAACATCCTGTGTTCAATCAGATCATTATCAGGAAGGACGTAACGTCATCCTCTGAATGTGCAGAGCATACTCAGTTCCCCAACTGCTTATTGAGTCACTAACACTTCACTAACACACTAAGCCACTATCACTTCCGTTTCACAGTATTGTGTTCTCCAGAACCTTAATAGCACTAATGCTTTTCCCATTAAACTTCCCCATTAACTAGCAACATCAGCTCACTTTTATTCACTCTCTATTTATGCAGCTGCTTTAGGACAAATATTGACAAAAACGGAGTTTTCTTTCTTTATTTCCTTGATTATAGATAAGAGGAAGGGCTGGTCCTAACCACTGAAACATCAGAAGTGATCACACAGTGATAAAAACGAAATGTAAACAAATTTAGAGTTTTCTAAAGTGATCTTTGGGAACATTTCTGTAGCAATAATTACATTACATTGAATTTGATCATAAAGAATATGATGTGAGAGACACTGGAAAAAAACAAATATATGCAATATACTGCAAGCTCTGTGGTCAAAAGGGGACACAGAGATCACATACTGTCTGGGTATAAAACATCTCGAACCCAAGGACGGTATAGGGTAGTGCCATGATAAGGTGCTTTTGTCTCTTGCTGACACACTAGAGCGGGAGAGATGCAAGAAAAGGCCAGCCGACACGGACTTGAAGAAGGCCGTCGCCTTCATCAAAGAGAGAGCCAGGCCTTTCTCAACCAAAAGACCGAAGCCCAATGTGCTGCAAACCGGCAGGTCGACGTGGGAAGGAGGCTGAAGTTCCAGGACGTGGTTCACACAACCCTCTGTCCAGACACTGTATGGTGGTCCACTGAAGACCAGAAAATAATTCTGGTTGAACTGACGGTGCCGTGGGAGGAGGGATGCGAAGCGGCCCACGAGAGAAAGGCCTTGAGGTACCAACCCTTAGATCAGGGGTGCAAGGACAGGGGACGGCAGGCATGGTTGTTCCCCGCGGAGATTGGCTGTAGAGGTTTCCCAGCCAAATCAACTCTGACAACTTGTTGTCAGCTCTGGGCCAGGACGAAAGGAGCAAGAAACAAGCAGTTTGTAGGACGGGGAAGAAGCAAAATGAGCCTCTTGCTGGATATGGAGTAGGCTAGAGGAGGGAGGCTGGAAGCCAGGAGCAGATGGGCAGTGATTTGGCCATCGCTGCAGGCCCACCAACTGGAAAGTGTCGTGGTTAAGGGTCGAAACACTCAAGGAAGGTTGGGTACCACCTGATGACATCTGTTCCTGGCCGCAGGCTATGGTTACCTCATAAGGTAACCGGAGAATACACCCCAACAGGTGTATGTCACAACTATGTGTATATTTCTCTTTCTGGTAAATGAGCTATACGACCATAAACAAACATGTTTATTGTGGGTGTATCTAAACACCTGCTCCTGGGGCTATTCCTAAAGGCTTAACAAAAAAATTTCAAAGTTTGTACTTCAAAAGATTTCAACTCCTCCATGTCTGAGTCCCAGTCAGCCTCAGATTGACTGAACAGCACTGAAAAAAGATGCATTAGCCAGGTCATGTTAGAAATATAATGCCAGCACAATGCACTGATAAACCATGCAAGACTATATAGCAAGACTATACATACATAGCAGAGCTCTGAAAATAAGGTATGCTGAACAGTATGCTGTCATTCTTTTTTGTGTGTGTTATACAAAGTCTATATGGATTTACATACAATGAGGTTTACCTTTTCTCTGGGGTGCAAAGGATAAAGTATGTCAGTATTCAAGACAATGTGCAAAACGGATAAATTCACCATAACTAAAGTGAGAGGCAGCTTTAGAATTGAATCAGCAAAACGGAGCAGCTTTTGAGACCAAGTTCATCGCCCAGCTTTCCCGGACACGGCAATCATTTCCAGTGTGGGTAAGTGGGGTCATGGGCAGCCTTGTTTTTATGCAGCAACAAGGAAATGCACTGTCAGCATACAGGTGTTCATACTTGTCCAAGTGATGTATTATATGTTTTCATTATAAAATAATATGAAAAACAGAGATTTAAATACTAACAAGAAGTAGTTACCAATATTAATGATGACAATGATGGAGTGGATGTTTGTTGAACTTGTAGTCTAAAAAAAATGTATCTACACAAATCAAGTAAAAAAAAAAAAAAATACACACACACACACACACACACACAAGGTGATCTGATACAGTGATTTCTGAGGAAATGTTGAGGTGCATACTTTTCAAAATTCAGTTTACAAATATGCAAAATGACAGTATGATCAAGGAAATGTTTAACAAATGGGCAATCAAGTCTGTTTTGTTGGATTCAAAGTTCCAGGGATCACAAGGCTGCCATTTCCCTTAGGCTGTATTTTGCTGACCTCAGCAAGGGTGTTATCTAGACCCAGCTAGCTGGTTCACAGGGAGTTTCATATATTCACAAATGGACAGCTACAAAATGAGAACGCTCCCAAATCCACCTGAAGAAGATGGCAGAGAAGAGAAAGTCTATGGAAATGTTTTTGCTGAACTTGAATCAGTAGACTTGCCACTGGGGACAACCTTAAGGTAGTGTAATGGCACTCACATATACAGTCATTAACAATGTTTTGAATTGCTCAGGTACATCGGCTGACATCAATGAGGACGAATAGTGTGAATCAGGCAGAACACTAAATTCCATAGCAAAGGGGGTGGAGGAAAGTAATCTTCAACTCCGTCTGAGGAACGATTGGTTAATGATCTATATTGCTGATGATGCTGATGATAGATGGGTGGATGGATGCTGTTTATTTTATAATGTTGAGAAAATCCTAATTTAAAGGAATTTATTTTCTGTTTATCCTAACTATGCTTTGTGTCGTTATTATTGTTTTTTTTTTTTAATAAAATACTACAGTCAATCCTCAAGACTAATTTAAATTCCGAATAATGCAAACCAGTACAAGGTTACAGAAAAGGATGCATACTTTACTTATACCTGCGCTATAAATATTTATTTTCAAAGTGCGCTCAAAGAACACGCATGACCGAAATACGAGGCTACACAGTACATGGTTTTACCCACTAGTCACCTTGTCTCACATCTCCCCCTATTGGTGGAACATGGCAATGATCTCTTGAACCGCATTGTCACAAATTGCCTCAGTGAGATGAATATAACTAGCTAACATGGCGGAGAATGAAACCTTGGAGAGTATCACGGAACATGAACGAATATTACAAGAAATTGAAAGCACTGATACAGCCTGTGTTGGACCAACACTTCGGTAGGTGAACGTGGCTTATTTCGGAGTCTCCTTCATTCGTTTGCTATTTGTCGTCCATTGGTAATGATGGATGGTGTCAGGCCTTTGTTTGCTAGGTAGATTAGCCAGCCTAACCTACTTGATAGCAAGCACATATTACCCAGGAGTACTATAAAGGAAATCAGTAACCTTCATGGCTGAATGTCCTTTGCCCAAATTTGATTTTTTTTAGTGTCTGTCTTAGTGCAGACGTACAAAAGCAGGAAGTCGACACAGCTCTTCGTGTGTTTGTGCTCAAGGAAGCAGTGTAGATGTTGCCATCATCATTGATTTTGTCGCTAAGTCAGTGACCGTTAACCTAGCTACCCTATCTTGCTATAACAGCATTGTCAACCTCAACCAGATGTCTACAACAGCCAGTTTCGTTAGCAAATGTTTTAGTTGTATTGAACTGATAGTGGTACGTATTTCAGAAGTAGTTACTGAGTTGGTTGTTTATCACCATGGCTGTTATGGCTAGATTTAGCTAGTTACGTCACATAACGGACGTTAGTGATGCCCTCACATTTGCTGACTGTCCATATGGCCAAAAGGCGAGATCTGTGTGTGCTGACTGAAAAAAAAATGACATAACATAAACATAACTTGGGAAATGTATGACTAACCTCGTTTAGTTACCGCTGTGTGACGGACAGCCAGGGCCTATCGCTGTGCCACCAGCAACAAAACCCCCATTTTCCTGTGACAGCCGGCTAAAGTTAACTAACGTTAGCCAAGAGACTGTCCTCATGAAAACATGTGTGTGCACTAATATTGACAGTTAATCGTGACATTAGGCTATATTATCTGCTTTCATGAGAAGTCGTTTTTTTGTAGAAGTGTTTGTGGTCCATTGCAAAACTGACCGAAATTTAGGCAACCTAGTGGGTGTGGTTGTAAGTTGGCTAGTAGCTAATATTGCAAAGCTAGCCAGTTGGAGCTTGTGGTTGTAGTTATACCATCTCTACCATACCAGCTTCACGGTTAGCCTGAATATCTCTGTTTTCAAGATGAAATATGAATGCGTCAGTCTCGTGTTGTTTTTTTTCTGGTTCTGGTAGGTTAATAGAATTTGCCCCCTGCAGGTTTATTTCCTTAAACCACTAGCAGGGTTCTGTTAGGAGTAGTATTGTCCGCTCAATTCAAAAGTTGGTAGCGTAGCTTCGGATTATCTGCCACGGCGTTATTGTTACAGATAGCTGGTTAGTTTGTTATAGTGTGTCATCCACACTATAACAATGAGCTGCAGACGTAGACCCCGTTAATTGAGGTTATATACAATGATTTAATTGACAACTCGTTGAATGTCGTTTTCATATGTGCATTGTGAGAGAGCTAGTACTACCGCCTCCTATGTGCAGCATGACAGAGGTAGTACTAATGTGTAATTGTCACAGTTTTAGAACCGTCTATGACCATTTGCACTAATCACAGGTCACTGATATGAACAAGTAAGTATGTTCTTATGTGGCGGATTTAGTTCATTCAAATAATAAACTAAATCATCGTTAAACTCATGTGAGCGAGATGTCATTCCAAAGGTCACAAGCTTGTTTGTTTTGTGCGTATGCTGAAGGGAGCTTCCGTTTTAAAACGAATACAACAATGAATAGATTCACTAACCCATTTCCATTCATTACATCCTCAAAAGACGAAACGGCTATTGTTTATCTCAGTTGTAGAGAACTTGTAGAGACATTTAACACCAAAATAAAAACACTAAAAATAAAGAATAAAAATGATAAGTTCTCTCTCTTAGAACACTGTACTTGGCTTTACATTTTGGCAAGTTTTGACTTGCCTTTACATTTGCCTACTTTGAATTGAAAATCTGTTGTAGCCAGCAGTGGATGAGATGGGAAAAGATGTATAAACAGACACTTTACAAAAGTCCTGCCACAAACGTGCCTTAAAGCTTCTATTTAGCATTTCACGTGTGCCCCCAGGCTACAGATTCAGCTCTGTCATTCTTTAACTCTCACAAACCCAGTCCGTTTTGTTTCCTTGTTCTACGTGTGTCCCTGAAAAGTGCATCATACCCTCAAGGTGTTACAAACCCAGAATAAGTATTAGACTGTTTGTGTCAGTTGTCACAGATCTTAGACAGATCTTTTCAGTATTTAGAGAACTGGTTGACTTCCCTCAGATTTGAAAATGGCATGTAATGTGTGGCAGACAGGTGCCAGTTAAGCTTGCCAATGCGTAGCCTATATCAGGAGATAACTCCCTGATTGTATCTGACAGAGTTATAATCCTGAATATCAAAGTCCATTTGAGTCAGATGAGTTGTGAGTGAGCAGTGTTTCTATACTGGTGAGCAGGCTTCCTCTTGGCTTCCTCTTCTCTATTATCTCTCCTGACAGTAGTTAGGGGCCAGGCAGGAAGACACAACCTTATGGTTTTTGGGCCAGAATAACAGGAAAAAGGAAACTTATTGTAAGCGTGGGGCTCCTATCACTGTGTGTGTGTGTGTGTGTGTGTGTTTTCTATAGCATGAATGTGCTGGATGTGATGTGCAGAATTCATCATTGTATGATTTCATCTTAAAGCAGTGTGAAGGTTGTGTATTTGTGTTCGTAGCAGCAGGAAGCTACGTGTTGAGAGTGCCAGCTTTTAAAGGGCATTGTCACCTTTTTTCCCCCAGCCTAGGCAGACGTCAGATAACAAGGCGACTGCAGGATTGGGTTTGAAAAGGCCAGGAAGTAGTGGTGGCAGGTAGGGAGGAAATGAAGAGCGTTTATTAGTGGAAAAGCCAACGCATCATGGGCGACGAACCCCGCTATCAGACGCGGGATTCACTAGCATTTTTACTGGCTTAAACCTCCCATTTGAAGCATTTATGAATAAGTATGCATAAGCTGAGATTGCCAGGCGTAAGGTAACTGAAAGCATTTCAGGAATTAGCCATACTGACAGCAGATCATGCAGTGAAACAAAGATTATCAACCATTCATTGTGAAGTGACATTATATCACTGCAAGCACGGTTACTCGTGGCAACGTCGGCCTCTTTCCCCACGCTCCGAATGAGGGAAAGAATGTCCAAGAGATGTGTTTACTCATACTTTTTGGATGTGCTTACATGCTGTGATTGTACAAGTAATCATATTTTACAGCGAAATGTCTAATCTTATGGAAAGTTGAAAGCAGAATAGAGTACTTGCTGAGCAGTACTGTGTCTCTCTCTTAATCTCTGTTCTATCCAAACTGAGAATATTTCACATGAAATAACCATAATTTCAATAACGTGTGCCATCATGACTGTCATCACAAAACTGGGATTAGATTAATGGATGACACTTAGAGTAATTCTCTGTGAGGGATCCTATATTAATTCTGTTAACAGTATGGTTTACTGCAGAGCAGTGTCAGATTGAAAAGCTCGGACTGACAGGCTGTTTTGACTGCTCAGCAGCTCCTCTGCTTTCTCTTGTCAAAGGGAACGTTATAGAGACTTGTCTGAAATTTTGCGTTCAACTTTATCGCTGTCAGTTGTGCTGGCTCACAGGAACGTCTGACCAAAAACCTCAGACCGTGCGGCCGTATTTAGCCTCTTCGCGTGGGCCTGTCGGTTTTGTTTTAAAAAGCGGGCCTCCCTATGAGGCTTCGGTGAAGATGGAAGTAAGGGGTTGTCGAAATTGAAATTTCACACGTTCTTGCATGATTTTGGTCGAGAAGATGCTATCGTGTTATCATTGTATTGACTGAGCTTCTCTGTATGCAGTCTCAGACCATAAAAGGAAACTACAGGCTCAGCGAAGCTTCGTGTGAACACAGCCTTACACGTCAGTAGAATATCACAGTCTTTATCTCCTTGTATTAGCACAGTTATCATATTTACAGTTCTGTTAGAGCTTATGACCTCCCCACAGTGCCAGGTTTATGCTGTTGGCTCAGTGTCGCAAACACAACAGAAATCAATGTGTTACATTGCTGCTCATAATTTTGTATTGAATATACAGTACCGTAGACTTAGCAGGCTGTAATCATTAGGATGAAAGCCTGACGTATGTGTGGTAATGGTAATACATCTGTAATATGCCTAGCAACCGAATAACTTGGAAGTATCCCGTATTTCCTAGTGCTTGGTTCATGTAGGTTTATCTCCACTAGGTGGTGCACTTTGAACACTTTTTAAAAACGCTTCGCCCCGCTCTCTCTTCTTTAGTCTACACTCTGTGCAGGCTGAGTATTAAAGATTTTAGACTGATCATCATGGTGACTCCAGCCACAACACAGCCTGTTTCTCTGAGGCTTTCTCTAAGGCTCTAGAAGGGACCTCTGAATATTGAAAAAATGTCTTTGTTCTGTAGATTTGATCTCATTTGTTCTTTGTATGATTTACAAAAAATGTTGCTGTGAAATGAACAGTGCTTAATGAAGAGTACTTTGATGCCTCGCTTTATTCTATTACTCTGTGTGTGTGTGTAGGCCTCCTCATAGAACAATGTTTATTCTTTAGGAATGAAATACAAAGATCTCTCCTTCACTATCAAATTTTAGCGCTTAAAAAAAGTGTCACTGATACTGAATTATGAAAAACGCTTGTTTTCAACAGTCTAGAAATGTAACTGACAGGTACATATACGTTGAATAAAAAGGCTCAGCATTATGTTTTATTATCTCATTAGAGGAGATGGGCATATGAATCACCTGATCTTAGATGCAAAGTTGCCTATTTAATATTCTCAGCCTTGTGCAGATTAAATGGGATGTTTTGAACAATGAATCTTAGACAAACAGGACATGCACTGAAAGCACATAGCTAACCTACTCCATTCCTGTAATGGACTAGCTGTGTGTAATCACCATGGCTGTCTGTACTCATTCCTACTGCAGCATGACACGTCTTGCTCAGTTTCTGAATGAAGAGGAGAATGATATCAGTGACTCTCTCTCTCTCTCCTCGCCGAGATTGCTTCTGTTCTTCACGGCTCACCATCTGGAGGTGTTGAGCGAGGGCCAGAGTTATGGAGAGCAGGAGGGATTAATGCCTCCCAGTGATCTTGCAACATACTGCAAAACAAGGAACACCTGTTCCCTCCTCACAGCCAGCTAGCTGTGCTTTCTGCTAGCTCTGAGGGTAACAATAGATAACCCAGGCACTGATAAATGTTGCTCGAGATTGATAAACCACCATCTGGAATTCCACCGAAAGATTACAGAGGAAGATATTGGCTGTGAGGTGCAAAAGGTAGCGTTCTTTCAGATCAGAAAGGAAAAAGGATGTCTGTTGATATTATTTATTTCATGACTTGTTACGTAACTCCAAAGATCTTTTGATTTCAAGTTGTCAGATCAGTCCCTGTGATAAGTGCCGTGCTATGCCTGAGAGAGATAATTAAGAGAATTCTGTACTGACTCGCTCTCCAGGCTTTGAATAGTCTTTGAATATGTTGTTTGTTTTTCAGGTCTGTGTACGATGACCAGCCCAATGCACACAAGAGATTTATGGAAAAGCTGGACGCTAGAATACGGAATCATGACAGAGAGATTGAAAAAATGTGCAACTTCCACCATCAGGGCTTCGTGGATGCCATCACTGAACTGCTCAAAGTGCGCGCAGATGCTGAGAAACTGATGGTAAGTGGAGTGGTTGTTATGAACTCGCAGAATGTGTCCTGAGTGATGTTGCATTCAGTGTTCTTCATAATAACTCAACACTGTTTTTTGTTTGTTTGTTTTTGTTTATTTTTAACCGGAACAAGTACATTATGCCTGAAAGAATGTATTTGTTGATAAAAAAAATGTTCTTTTTGAAAAAAAAAAATGCACCAGGAGAGCACATTCATCCCAACTTAATGAACAAAGAGGAAAAATCTCATTGAGTAATCAGGGAAAAGGCATAGTTTATGAAACGCATACTTAAAACATTATAGTATTAATTGCCAGTTTAGGCTTCGCATAGAGTGAACTAGATAAAGAGAGTGCTCTTCATTACATGGCTAGTATTAATGTGGGTGCTTGATCTAATATTGTCCAGTGGGGATGAATATATATTGGGGTTTGTGTGGGTCAGTCCCCTTTTGCAGGTCTAGAACCAGAAACTGAAGGGCTGAAACTAAAGCACTCTTTTGGGGTTTTCCTTCAGTTTCTCTCTCTGTGCTATCAATTATACCTCCCAGCTCCGGATGAACATTTTTGGAGACATAAGTCGATAAATGTAGCGTAAATGTTAGATATAAACAATGTTGCAGGAGTGGACATTGTACTGTATCCCGCCATTTCTGCATCGTTGTGTTTCTGTAGCCTTTATTTATGTTTTCTATTTTTAAACGAGGAGAGAAATGGGATATCCAAATATGACAAGGTTTACAACTAGCTGCATTATTATGATTTGTACAGGTTGATAAATAAGCTTATACTGCTTTGAAAAGTGTAGAGATACCCACAAGATCTATTAATGTCTGCCATTCATGGAAAATCTGCGGGGTTTTAACAGACGTCGGAATGGAATCATTGGCCAATTCTCTTTAGCTCCCTTTACACTTCCGAGAGTGAAATATGTGCACCAAATGATGCAGGAGTGGTTCACCAAGGGTTGTAATTAGACACACATTATATAAACCATATTCAGATAACAAGAGAGCAGATACGGCATCAATGAGGTCACTGGACACTCTTTGTCTGAGAATTAATGAGAGTTTTAATAAACCAAAATGCGCTTTCCTTATTACGATGACCTAATGAGACGTAGTATGTGGGAAAGTCTGCGGTCGTGCGGTCCCTGCACCTGCAGTGCCGCACTGGTACAGTGCTGTGGAGCTCTCCACATTTGATGTTAATCAACCACCCAGTGTTTGTATTCAGCAAAAAATGAATGTTTAATTACCAGAAAATGCTATCGGCATTTTAGCGCAGACAATGAATGGCACATAGAGCTCATTGAGGTTATCAAGAAGGGACCAGTGGTCAATTGGGTCATTGATTTGAATTGTTTGACAGACCCAGAGGAACAAGTAAAGTTCAAAAATCCCAAGTAAAATTGAGAAGTTTGTCACAGAATCTGTTAGAAAGGGCTGTCACAAGCGATTACGGCGCATAAAAGCTTTCCCCCGACCAAAAGTTCAAGTTCCCGCTGCACATTTAATTTGAATTTGCATCCCTTTGTTCTTGACTCCTCATGAAGTATGATCTGATTACAAGGGTGAGCAGTTACAACAGGGAATTGTGTGCTTATTTGTCTAACAAAAGTGATATTATGTTTTAAGGTCCAAGTTACCGACACCAATCGAAGACTTCAAGACGCCGGACGAGAGGTATGGTACATTTGAGTTGTCAGGATGTCTGCTGTTAAGAATGGAAAAGAAAAGAATGTAGCTATGAACAATAGCCACAAAATGAACCGTCTCGTTAATTGTGAGGGCTCTACACTCTTTGACCTTTCCTTATGTAAGGTGACAGCCCAAACAGAAGAGGTCATTCGCTGCAGGGTTCAGCAGAGGAACATGGCCACTACTGTGGAGAAGCTTCAGCTCTGTATCCCTGGTGAGACATGTCGTGTCAAATCCCCACACAGAGACGAAAACACACATATAAACACATCCACGCTCTCCTTCATTAAAGCGCTCGCCGTTAACACTTGTTTCCACCCGCGCAGATAGTTCAGTAGGATCCGATCTAAACGGCTTTCAGTACTGTGAAAATTCTGATTGATTAAAAACAAATTAGATTTGTGCTGTTACTAAAAGGAAATTTGACTTGATTGGGTTGAAATGGTGTGTCTTTTTTTAATCTCTTTTTAATTTTGAAGCTCATCTCCATGTACTGTCTCTGAAAGAAAATAATTACTGTTGCTAATATTTAGGGAGAGTTTGACTTGTGCTTATGTATTTAGAGTGCATTTATTTTAATTTTTATTTCTGTATTTTCTCACAGTTTTAGAAATGTACAGCAAATTGAAGGAGCAGCTTGAATCTAAAAGGTAACTTTCTCTCCTTTTAGCTATTGCAGCAAATGAACACATATACATGACTGAACACATATATCACACCATTTTAGTCAGATTGTGAAATATTTCTGAGCTCGTTCGTGAAAAAATAACTGATTTGCTCCCTTGCTGACTAGGCAGGGGGTTGATGAGAGGTCACTCTGAACCTGAAAATAATGCCCCTTCATTGTCCATTAATGTCTACGTAGTCAATCATAACACATTATGAATGAGTAAACTATTCAAACGCAAAGACAATTGACCTTGTGTGTGCCCTTCTTCACAGCACTGGCCCTCACCAGCGCGCCCATCACAGGCCTCATCCAAATTGAGGCAATTAGCGCAATGCGTTTCTCCATTAATCTGTGTGTCGCCACTGCTCGCTAATGACGGGGCCGGGACAGTTTCTAATCAGGCAGGGATTCTTTCACAGTTCACATGTAACCCTCGCTGGGAAGGGCGCCATGGCCACTCCGCAGGGTCTCACATGAACCACACAGGGGTGAGCTTGGGTTAGAAGTACGCACCATGTGATATTGGGATGAATGTGGCTGTAAACAGCTGCTCAGAAGCGGCTGAAGAGGAATAGAACAGAGAAATCAAATGAAGTCCTGCAAAAACAAGGATGTATCACTAAAGCCTTGTGAACTATGTAAGGCACAGGACAACTGAAAAAGGGTCAAATGACCATTATATCTTCTATTAAAAGCTGGTGCTCTTAAGCCGCTGACTGACTCTGTAAGGGTAATGTTAAAGGTACTCCTGCGTTCCTGTTGATTTATACGTTTTGTATATATGATAGGCATTAGCTACAGTCTGGAAAAAAATGAATGTCCGGTACCCGACTGGTAAAATAGTCATTGTGCTTCAAACCACCTGTTACTCTCACTGCTAAAATTAAAAACCAATTGACCTGTTTTAGCTGTTGGTCTGATACTCCTGTGTAGATAGGGCCGTAGTTAGTTAAGAGTTCTCCTGAGATGGGATTACAGTCATATAGATTAGAGTGAAGAGTGACCTGCTCATGTCATCTCGCCCAGATTTTCTATTAGGCAAGTGAGATCTGAAATATGACACGTAAAGGCTAATCTCTCCACTCTGGGATTGATTCTGGCTCAGCACACACGGCTTTGTATGGTGTTACGGGGGCACGGCCTGTCTCGAGTCACAAAGACAGATCTTTATTACTTTTCACTTCTGCTAAGGAATGAAAAGGGCCTTTGGTGGCACTCCTGAATGTTGGATTGAAATGGGATTCAGAGTGATTCAATTTTCCACCATGTCAGTTGTGGCAACTTTCTGTTATGTGTTAGTCTGATGCAGCTGAAGTAGCTGATCATATAGGGTTTTTTTTTTCCCCTCCTCCTTTCCAGATACTACGCGGCTCTGAAAACAATGGAGCAACTTGAAAACATTTATATTCCTCGCGTGAGCCAATACCGTTTCTGTCAGATCATGGCAGAGACGCTTCCTAAACTCAGAGAAGAAATCAAAGACATCTCCATGTCTGACCTGAAAGATTTCCTCGAGAGTATCCGAAAGCACTCCGATAAGATAGGGGAAACAGCCATGAGACAGGTAAGTTTGCATGTGCAATAAATGGTCATTAGTCAGCAGGCAAGGAGAGGCGTCGAAACCATTCTCGTTTTAACTTTGCTCTCGTGTGATTGCAGGCCCAGCAGCACCGGACGTTTAACAGTGCGCTGCAGAGGCAGGCCAGTCTGGGCTGTGCTAAGCCTCTTTATAGCCTGAACGGACGCGGTCCTCTTCAGCTCAACGGCAGGGCTCCGGACGATGGCACAGAGGAAGAGGAGGCAGATGAAGAGGCATGTCTTTCAAGCTGTTTATCTCATACAGCGCCGCCACTGTTTGTAGCTGAACGAGTGTACAGCACATGTGCACTAAATGCCATTATCTCAACTGTGTTCAAAATGAAATCTGAATGAATCCCAGACAAACATATGAAGCTTGTCACCGGCATGTTCGTTGTTTTGATAAAATCAACTGCCTCTGGAGAGCTCAGGCAATATGTTTATCTAACTGAATCTCGTGTTTTTGATATTCTCCATTTAAAGATTTTAACGGCTCAAGATCTAGTGGATTTTTCCCCTGTTTACCGCTGTCTCCACATCTACACTGTTTTGGTAAGTCAGTTCTCAGAAAGGTCACACTGATTGGACCATAACAAACCCGAATGAACACTCAGTGAACCTAACATAGCAACACTGCCCATGACAACAGCTCCAAAGGCACGCTCAATCAAATTCTGAATATCACTGCTTGTTTTCTGGTCCACAGACATTCCTATGGATGGCTCTACTCGTTCTTTCCCTTTTTTGAGTTGACAGTGTGTTATCAGTAAAACGCTTCTCTCCCAAGTGGTTCAGCAAACATTAATGGCTTATGTAAGCATTGGGATTTCCAGCGTTTTTATTGGCGTGCCATCGCTATTATTTTTCGGTTTCGCTAAAAAGAAAACTATCGGGGATTGGGAACGAATTTGTTAGCGCTTTGCTGCGCCCTAACTTCTCTCATCTGGTGAGAACTAATCTTGTGTCCTTAAACACAGCAAGAAAGGGGGGGGTAGAAATAAAGACTCCAGCGTCTAATAGGATTGACCGAGCAGTAACCCCCTTTCGCCGTAAAAACAAAACAGAGAAAAGGGCTAAGCTTGGGCATTCATGTTGCGCACGAACTGCCGCGCATTCACTGGGCGGAGGATGAGTCAATGGCACGCGGTTTCCCCTGAATGGCTCAGTTAATGAGAACACGGGGGCTTTCGACCGCCGCGCTCCCCCAGCACTCCCAGGCTGCTGGCAGGGGGCGAGAGCCACTGTTAGCCTGCACACGGAGATCATAAGAGAAAAGAGGGGGACGGCAGGAGAGAAAGAGACATAGTGACAATTAAGTGTTTAATCAAGTAAGTAATTAATCAAGGCTCTGGAGGAAGATTGTCATTTATTATTGATATTTACTTATTTACTTCTTTGTCCAGGGGGAAAAAAAGACCTATTGAGATCAAGATCTCTTTTTGTTAAGGGGACCTGGCCCAAAATGCAGTGTTAGAAAGATGGAATTAGTCATACAGGGATAAAAGACAACATGCACCAGGTAATTTAAAAGTGGGAGCTTGTTTCATTCATTTAAGAATAAATTTTGGGCTTAATGTCACAGTACGGAGTGATTGAATCACGTTGTGCATATTTATAAGCTCCCACATTTAGTGAGGTTATTTTAAAAAATTCCAGCATCTGAATTGGTTGTTAAAATCTTGTCAGTGATTGGACATCCATAATGAATGAGAGAGAAAATGTTATCAGTAAAAAGGAGAAGGTTTGTGTTGAATGCTATTTTTTTTCTTTTCATAAAATTTTGATTTACATTTCCAAAGTGAATTTATTATACAGGCATCTGAAGTGATTCCAACACAGGAATCAGTTTGTTAAGCTTTCGTCCAGGCAGAATTTCTCTTATGAAATAAATGAGATTTTTTCTCATTTTTCATACCTTAAGGGCCCAATGACTGATAAAAAATTTGATTTGACGTAGCCCCAGGCTGTGTGACATCTGGAGTAATATCCATGCTGTCATAATCACCGACACATAGATCATGCAGCAGTGTTTGATTATGAAACTTTTTTTTTTTTTTTTTTTAAGTGAAACGGGGCTTAGATTGGGTCATTTTGAAATCCCTTCAACCTGTAGCACAGAGATCACTAACATCATTTGGGAGTACAGAGACTCCTTGATATTGGTGAGGATAATCCAGGAAATTGAAGCACAGAGGTTGTACTTAAGGAATACTGTCCCAGTGTTCAACTGATAACATATGAAGGATGGAGCTGTGATGTAGTAGAGAGTGAGAAGCAGTTGGTAGATAGAGAATCTTTTTTTTTTTGGCTGTTACTTCACTCTCCGTGTCAGGCCTACCGTAACCTATCACAGCCTATCACACCATGACTGTTGTCTACTTTCACCACGCAGGTTGCCTGTGGAAAAACACTACACCTCCCAGCTGTCTTGATTTATGCAGCGTACGTCTTCTGCCGGGGCTTAACATAATCTTATAATGTGTCACATGAACCTAAACACAGTCTGTGGACTCCGCACTAGATAAAGCAACTACCACCTAACACAAACTTTGTACTCCACACCTTCATGCGCTCAGCAGTACAGATGTCCTCATTTGCCACAGCTGTAACCTCTCACGGCACGGCGAAAAAAAAAATGATTTAAGGGTTGGGTCGTGCAAAAACAAGTCTGTCTCGCACACAATCTACACATTTTTAATTCCTAGGTGCCAAGTCATTGTCTGATTTACGCTCACTGATCTAATCATTTGGCACATTTGCATCTAGACGAACTTTTGTATACCTGAGGCTTAACTCAGGCTGCCAGACGTTTGAAAGCCTTTTACCTGTTGTCTCAACTGTACTTTGTTTTTCTCAGTTGTTGGAGTCCCACCCACCCCCCCCCCCCCCCTTTTATATCAAATGCCTCATTTACTAGTATTGAACAAATAACATTTGGCATCTTTGTGCACTGTTTATGAGGGAAGAATCTAGGAAATGCGGTGCTGCTGCAGCTCCGGGGCTTTTTTTTTGTGGAGTGAGGTACATTTTTGAATCCTGAGGTGTCTAAATCAGGAGGGTTTCATTGACTGCAAATGTTTTTCTCTTTTGCTTTCATGTTCAGTGTTTGTCATTGATGTTGCCGTTCTTGTATCTTTCGCAGGGAGACAGAGAGACATTTGAAAATTACTACAGGAAACAAAGGAAAAAACAAGCAAGATTGGTACTGCAGCCCCAGTCAAATATGGTGAGCACTAGATGAATTAGTTCAAAATGTATTATACCCTCTCTCCATGTCATAATTTGCCCTTTGATCTTATCTCTTGCCTCAAATATATATATATGGTTTGTGTTTCTGTTTTTCCCAGCATGAAACGGTAGAGGGCTACAGAAAGTACTTTAATCAGATTGTTGGGTGAGTAATGTACGATTTGATATCTCTGAGCAACGTGGCCACTGTCGCATTGCTGTATCTTCAGATTTTGTCTGCAGATAACAAACATGATACTGCCTAACTCTGCCATCATATACAGTTTTGAGTGAGATAAGGCCAATCCAGGGCCACTGCCCGACCCTGACCTCTGTGTGTTCACTGCAGGTTTTTTGTGGTGGAGGACCACATTTTGCATGCCACACAGGGACTGGTGACCAGAGCCTTCACAGATGAGCTGTGGAACATGGCCCTGTCCAAAATTATTGCCGTTCTTCGCACACACTCTGTAAGTAACCATCACACACACACACACCCCCACACACACACACACACATTAATGTGGGGACTGTAGAACAGGAGAGACTGAGAGTGGTTTCTGGTGAGGATTACAGATCATCCTGTCCTTGGCGGCCTGGCCCCGGTCTTTTTGTGATTGAAAGTTAGCTAGTGGTGGGAGTGGGCCGGCTTGACCTCTTTGTTTGGCCCGCAGGACCCAGGCTGTGAGCCTCAGCCGCAGGGTATTTGCATAATCCCTCACTGATTTACAACTGACTGGGCCCTCCAAACACACTCTTAGCCTGGCAGTTTAGAATATTCACAGTTAATCTGCTGTTATTGTTGCAATCTGTCCTCATTAGGCCCAACTGACCTCTCCATTAGATCAGATTGAATAGATCGCTACTGAAAGGGCTCACCAGGAAATGCTTCCAATTATCATTCCAAATGCCTTGTTTTGAAAATAAACCTCCCAAAAAAACAGGGGCGACTAAAACTCTCCTTACTGAGGTGCTGCTCTACTTCTCTAAAAGGAAGGGATGAATTATCCAAGGGGAAAAAAAACTGAAGAGTTTTGCTGCTGAATGCTAAAGTAGATCACAGCTCCAAAAAGTGGTTAAATTTACATTTGGAAACTGTTTTGCTTTAATTTGTAAAACTGCTTTTGAAGAGATGTGGGGCAGTGCAGTGGTTTGTGGAAAAAAAACCCCCAAAAAACAAAAAAAACTTGTTGAAAGTTAAAGTAATTGAATTTGGTTGCTCTGTTGTTTTACCGTTTATTGTTGTTTTACTCTGTGTGTGTGTGTGTATGTGTGTGTGTGTGTAAGTCACTCTGAGCGATGCTGCCTGAGGCCTGGAGTGACGCTCTGTGTCAGAGCCCGACTAGCGCTCATTTAGCTGCTTGATTTACGCACTCACTCCCTGCGTCTGAGAGGCAGGCCACTGCTCCCTATGTAAATGTTTAACGAGAGAGCCACGTTAGTGAGGGGGGCCGTAAATCAAACCTCCAGCTCCCGCACAGGGAGGATCTCCATTTGCCACTAACATACCAGTTTACAGAGTGTCCCTCTCAGATTGACAAAGTCAAGTCTGACAGGAGAAGGGCTACGTCTGGAATGGTGAGAACGCTCGCTGCACTGGTTCTGTCAGTGGCAGCCCACATCATGTCTGTCAGAAAACTTACTGAAAACTGGCTTTCTGTGGGGTTACATTTGTTGTACAGACAACTACTCTCCATTTGCTTGTCCTTTATACTACAATCACTGCAGATCACTGTAGTCTGTGTCAGGGTTGTAGTTGCTGATTACTTTAAATACTGGCCTTACAAGCAGCTGCTCTTATGCCCTGATGTAAAATAGTTTAACATCTGGTCATATATATCTATTTAGCTTGCAGATTTCGCCTGCAGACACACAGAGTACCTGAGTTTCTCTGAGGCATCTAATACACTGCCATCACATTAAAAGAGCATTAGAGGCAATCTCTGTGGTGGAGTGCTGATTTTTGCTGATATGGTGGGTGGGCAGGTCGGAGAAAAAGGCTGTGTGTGTGTGTGTGTGTGTGTGCGCGCGCGTGCACACAGGCATTCACTAATCCTGTCAGTCATCACTTTCCTGACTGGGTCAAACACTGCACTCCCCTCTGTAACCTCCTGGACAGACCTCCCCTACGAGGCAGGCTCCATCTCCCCACTTCGCCTCTGGAATCTCAGGAGGGGGGAAGGGTGATCTGCTCATTTAGATGCTAATGTACTTAAAGACTCATTAATACACCAGTGTATGTGATGAGTAAGCAACCTGCTGCCCATTGCAGTTGACTTTAAAGTAATTTGGTAACGTTTTATTTCAGATGTCTGTGTACATCACTCCCCAATAAAAAATGAGGTCATGAGTGGCTTATGAAGGTTTAATGTGGCATTTCATAATGCTTGAATGGAAAAAGTTTTATCAGTATTTGTCCAAAACCTAAACTTTTGATAACTATCTGACGAAAAGGTAAAACTGTTGCTAAAGTCAAAGTAAGGGCTTAAATGGCCCCCATGCTCTTTTGAAAAGTTTCCTCTCATCAGTATGTGTATGTCTATATACAAGACACACACACACACACACACACACACACAGCACTATATTCAAATGTTTAGAAGCTGATGTTTCCCTTTCCTTTTTTCTGCAGTCTTACTGCAATGACCCAGATCTGGTCCTAGAGCTGAAGAACCTGATTGTCATATTCGCTGACACTTTACAGGTAAAACATTGCACTTTTGGGGCGGACACATCATAGTTGGCTTACCGTTATGATATTTCAACCACCTCCTTTGTAGTTCTAATTTTAATTCATTAACTTTGAACTGTATGTCGTAAATGCTTCATTTGTTTGATCTTTAGTACTCACATCTCTTTGCTGTATCTTTTTTTTCCCCCTGTAGGGCTATGGGTTCACAGTGAACAGACTTTTTGACCTTCTGTTTGAGATTAGGGATCAGTACAATGAAACACTGCTGAAGAAATGGGCTCTAGTATTCAGGTGAGCTGACACACAGAACCAGAGACATAAAACCAGTCTCACGGCCAGAGCCTATATGGCTCGGTGATGGTCCCGCAGATCACAGTTTGAAGAGAACACACAACACACAGGTGCTGGACTGAGTCTTTTTATGGAAACCAGACGTTAGACTCTCTCTTCCCTCATGAATCACAATATTGTTACCCATATATTTACAGTACAAAAACCACACCACCTGTCTCGCAAACGTGTGGGGGTTCCATGCACTCGACTTCTGAACGGTCATGTGAATTGCAAACCTTTCCAAAGTAATTTTCATGTCAAAACCATTGCCCAAGTCTCATCTGTTTCTTTTGTGGTCATAGTGTGTTTAATTGGTGTTGGAGTCTGTTAACTTTTGTGTTCAGCTTGTTATACAAATGTGCTCTTTTCTCATCTTCATTGAAACAGAGAGATATTTGAGCAGGATAACTATAGCCCCATCCCTGTGGAAAATGAGGAAGAGTACAAATCGGTCACTGGTAGATTCCCCTTCCATGATGCAGAGATTGAAAAGGTATGTGAAACACATTTTTGCCTAATTTAATATTTAAGAGTTATACACATCATTTCTGTAATGCCTGATTCTCTCTTCGTTAGATGGTTGTTAAGCTGAATCAGCGTCTTTCACCAGCGAAAAGGAAAAATGTTATTATTACCAAATAATTATGCTGAAATGTTTTTGGAATTGTATCCTGTTAAGTATTCACAAGAGCCCTTGCATCGGAATTTTGTTCTTGTTTCATCTGTTGCATCGTGTGCTTTGTTCAACAGCAACCATTTCCAAAGAAGCTTCCCATGTCCCAGTCGGTGCCTCAAATCTACATTCAGGTGAAGGAGTTCATTTACGCCAGCCTAAAGTTCTCAGAGTCCCTCCATCGCAGGTGAGTTAAAACGCTCCTCTTTTCCATACTGAAATGACCACAGGCCTGATTGTTTAAAAATCCTCACCTCTAATGAATACTTAGACATATTAAATCAACACCAGTGTTTTGAAAAACCAAGCCAGAAATGTTGAGGAGAGAGTTACAGTGTCCTAAAAACACCTCTCAGCCAATAATCATTCTTGCTGAACTAATCGAGAGGCAGCGATAGAGGGCTAAGTAAAGTGTGTCAGATAAGAAAGGGCAAGCAAATGTTATCACTAGATATTCAGCTGTCCTGAGACCAGAATTTGTTGTCATTCCTTTCACTCAGCACTTGTCAGTATTGACCAATGGAGCTGTTATTTGAGAAAGGAGAAGGGAGAGTGAGTGAGCAGACCCTAAAACAGAAAACAGTCTCTCTATGGGAAGGCAGGCTAAAGACCCCCCCCCCCCCGCCTCCCTCCCCAAACCCAACCCGCTGCTTGGTCTGTCTCTCAACCATTAACACACGGGGTTAGCTTTATTTTCCCCTCCGTCTCCATCCCTTCTGCCAATATTTGTTCTTTTTAAGCTCCGTGGCATTCTGCGTGGCGTTGTGAGGGGTCTGTGTTGTGCTAGTCACTGGCACCCCAAATCCTTTCCCAGAGGGCCAAGCTCCCATTCACCCGCCAGGCTTACTGGAAAAACTGCTACGGCTGAGCACAGGCTAGGCCTTTCCCTCCAGCAAAAAACCTGCAGCGGGAGATGGATATTTCCACCCACGCGACACACGTTTCCACACCACACTGGACCTTCCAGAACGTTCCCATGAGCATCATGTGTCAGTTGTGGCGACACGACAGAAAAATAGGATTGAGGTTCCCTGAGCCTGACCTTGGATCAGAAGCTCTGTGGTCGTATCTGTTCCACTCAGAGTGAGAAGCCCTTTAATCCTTAACTGTACCACTCCTGAGCCTCCTGTACCATCTTCTCAAAACATCCATTCTGGACTGATCTGAGCGCAGTGGAAACTTTTGTGGTTTATTAGAGTGGACTTATATTTAGGAATTTTGACAGGCTGGAACAGTGTTTCAGGATTGATTTAACACACACTTTTTCCCCCCTTCTCTTGTCCCTGTTAATCAATGCAAATGACCAGTCGATTCACACTCCTCTCTAATTGTTTCTTTGTCATGTTAAGCAACTGGTAATGAGTGGTTTCTGGCCCTCTCCAGAGAGCGTTTACTTACCTGACCCCTCCCTCCCAATCAACACTTGTCACAGTGATACACAGTCCCCTATCAGCTAAATCAACAAGCACCAGCCCCGGCCTGCAAAAACTGACACCTCTTTGCGTAATCACACTGTTTCTGTTGCTGAAGTTAATTAGGGTGAACACTATCTTAATGAGTATAGTGCTTCTGATGAGTTGGTGTTGACACAAAGTCTGAGTTCTTCTGAGCTTGTTATGCTGCGTGCTAAAAAAAACAAGAATTTTGAACATAGGTTAATCCTGAACATGGCACATCAATCTGTTACTTGGTGGCATTGGGTGAAATGGTAAAATGTTTTCGTCCTTAATCGTTGATGGAACCCTTGTTTGCAGTTCAACAGAGATCGACGATATGCTTCGTAAATCCACCAACCTGCTGCTGACAAGAACACTAAGCAGTTGCTTACAGAACCTTATCAAAAAGCCACATATAGGACTCACTGAGGTAAAAGCGACGAGACTCAAAATATGCTGTACCGTCCATGGGTTGTAGTTGTGGAGTGCCTTTACGTGTGCTTTGGATTGATAAAGATTTCATCTTTAATTTTGTTTTGCAGCTAGTTCAAATTATCATAAATACAACCCACCTAGAACAAGCCTGTAAATACCTGGAAGATTTTATCACAAACATCACAAACGTCTCCCCAGAAACTGTTCACACAACAAGGCTCTACGGGCTGTCTACCTTCAAGGTGAGATCTCCTTTATAACAACCTTTTTCTTATTTTCTTGTTTGTTTGTTTTGTTTTCTTTTTGGGTTTTTTTGGGGGGGAGGGGGGGGGGGGCGCACTGGGTCCGTGCCACTGATAAAGAGATGCCATCTGGACTGACACGGTCATGCAACAGCTATTAGTCTTTTAGCTGTCATGAACATTACAGAGCAGATGCTGCCCCTGAGTTCATAAGCATCAGGATACTCTCTGTGCTAATTATGGGTTTTCCCCCAAAATGTCAGTGTTTCAAAAGGAAAAACAGTTACTGAAATTTGTTTAAGAAATCTCTGAGCGGTTGAATAAGGTAGTGTTTGCTTTTTCGAACGGCCGCCTTTTGAACTGGAGGCAAAATGCGAATTGTTAATGCATTAGCTCCTCAAGGACAGAAGTCTTCTCACTTACATCAGTGATCACGTGTCATAGGAGCTAGTGCACGCTTCTGGTGTAATGAAAATAAGATTTGAATTCACTTCGTTTTGGTTGAACTTTCGAACTGTTGGCCGGTCCTTTAATTGGTGGTCTCTCACGTCAGGACGCTAGACACGCCGCCGAGGGAGAGATCTACACCAAACTCAACCAGAAGATCGATGAGTTTATCCAGCTGGCCGATTACGAATGGAGCATGGCCGAGTCGGATGGGCGTGCCAGCGGATACCTCATGGATCTCATCAACTTCCTACGGAGCACTTTCCAAGTCTTCACGCACCTTCCCGTGAGTTCCACCGTCCACCCCGAGCGCGAGCACGCAGACAGTCATTGGAAGTCTTTGGCGTCGTAACGTGGTCATTTTCCCGCACTCGTATTGTTTGTGGTGCAGTTTTCAATGTTCTCATCGAGGTGACTCTGTCTGTATGTGGTGGTATTGTATGTATGAAGTGTCTGATGTTGCATGCAGGGGTATTTGTAATTTGATATTTGTGTTGGGAGGTCAGGATACAGGACAGCTAACGGCACCCAAACAATATACTACTCAGCTCAGCAGTTTTACACATCACTTAGCTATTCAGATCAGGCTGCATTTAACACATTTGGAAGCTGGTCACCATCAGTTTACAATATTTGTTTTTAATATCTGTTCAGATTCAGCTTGGAAAAGACCTAATGCCTCATTTGAAATAAGACAAAGGGTCATGAGCATGATTTTGCTAAGATTTTATTTTGCTTGCCTTTCACTCTCAAGGCTCACCCAATTCTCACAGTCCCTCAGGGAATCTTTCATTTTAAGATGCCTGAAGTCACCCTTCAGACCTTTGCACCCATCGAAATAAATTTCTATTTACCGAACTATTCCGAGCGATCGATTTGCCTCAGCAAGTAACTGTCAAACCCCTTTTCTTTCAAACTGGACTGCCTGCTTGCTTTTCTCTTCAGCTACCCTGTCCTTTACAAGTAATAACTCTGTCTCCTCTGGCATTCTGTTTCTTTGAGTTTAATTTTTCAGGAATGTGTCCTTTCCTCCTTGTAGCGTAGCCTTCTGTTTCTTTCTTCAAGGCGTGCTTTGGTTTCTGATCTTTCATTTTTCTGTCCATTTATTGTTGCCATACTTTCTTTCCCTGTCCGTGTTTTTATTTTTGTGGGCGACTCTGCCCAGAATAACAACAATGATCATGCTGCGATGTCGGTGAGTAAGCCTCCTGAACCCTGGTGGGGGGGGGGGGGACTGCATGCTCATGTCAGTTCTGTGGACTTGCCTCCAGCCTTGTTGCTTTCCTTTCCACATGTAATGCCAAAGCAAATCAGATCAACCGTCATGCTAGCTTGATCTGTTCCCCTCAGACTGTCAAACTAATGGGTACCATCATTTGCTGACAATAGGGTGGATTCTTACTTTAGATACACAAGCACCGGTTTTGCTAATTGCCACCAAAAAGCAATAGTGCATGAATGTCTTGATGGGAGAATTCTTCCTGATACACTGTGTATCTCAAGTCAGAAAACAGCCGTGTATCAACAGCACTGTCAGTCATTACTCATTGTGAAATCTCCCGCAAGATGAGAGCACCTCATGGGAGTAAGTTTATCCTATTAACTGACATAATCTAATATAACTACTTCATTTAGACAAATGAAGTGGACTGTTTCCTAAATTTTCATAGTGTGTGTGTGTGTGTGTGTGAACTGCTGCCGGTAGCATTTTGTAAATAACGTGTATTAAACTTCTTTTCCTTTTGGAGGTAGGAATAGGTCTCTAGGAACTCAGTCAGCCCCTGTGTTAACACAGTTAGTGTCACATGGACTCCTACCATATTCCTGTGAGAGAAGGACCGTAACTGCAGTAGAGTAGTGACATTGTGAAGGTAAAGGTTTTCTGGTATTGGCAGGTGACAGTTGTGATGTGAGTGCTGGAAAAATGACGTCGGCGTGAGTTGGGACATTTGTAAACATATATGAGTGTTAGTTAGATCTTAACTGGTAGAAAGTGGTAGCTAAATGACTCGAGTTCCAGACATCCAAACGTACATCTAAACATCCAGACCTACAAACAAACTATACACGCTTACCACGTGGAGGTTTTTCTTGCCTGTTGGTGCAGTTTATATGCGGATTCAAATATCAGTGTCATCAGATCGGGAGTTGATTTAAGCTAATAGTGTTCACTTAAGGTTCAAATCATCAATGTTGCATTTTTTTTTTTTTTACACACAATATATTTATAACAGTCAGTTTTATGGAGTTTGTATAGTTAAAGAGGTCATTCACTGCCTTGAGTGCCAGATATTACATCTTGTAAGTTGTCTGTAAGAAGATTGCCCCTGTATTAGAATTGATTTAAAAATTCAGAAAATGCCGTTCAGATCCCAAATTGTTTTATAAGGGACTGATGATCCTGCCTGTGTTGGAATGGCAGTTATTATGTTCAGTGGAAATGAGCCCAGGAATGAGTGGATGTAGCTATTGCGGTTGCAATAATTTGGTGTTGTGAGTTCACTTTCCCCCTCAGGAAAAGTTGTTTGTCGCTCAAAACATGTACAGGCCTTTCCATAAGGCTCTCTTTGGCAAGAGCTAACATAGCATTTCAGAACACACCAGTACATCATTGCACAAGATACACCCTATTAGAAAGTGCTGCGTGTTTGTTTTAAAGCTTTCTCTAGATAACAGACAGTTGAGAGGTACATGACCTCTAGAGTTGAGTTTTTGACCCTCAGTTTCACTCCGTCCTTGTAATGACCCTCATAGATGTACACGACACCACCACCTTCTCCTTATACAGTTTTGTCCTGATTTTGTCACGGTTATGATTTTGCGTACTGGCCTACTCACTTCAGCTCCAGTGAATGAACCGTCATTTCCCAGTAACTCTCAGACGTGTGACTTGAAATGTTACCCTTTACTCATTATGTCTCAGTTAGCTGCATGTCCTTCTAAACCGATCTTGAATTCCCAGCATGCTTTTCCTCTAGGTTTTGTGTTTTTGATTGTTTTTTTGCATGTTTTCAGAAAAAAAAATCATTTGATTGGTCATCCTCAACATTAGGATCAAAAGGACTGTTCTCAGTGTCACCTTTTCTTTGTGGCATCATTCCTGTTCCTTTAGCCCCTGTAGTTTCAGGTAACCTCGCTTCTGACCTGAGATATTTCAGATGTGGTGTTGGTTAATTCAGTTCTCTCTCTCTTATAAATGGCTAGTAAAATAGGTTGATCGGTCTAATGAAGAGGAGTGGAACATTCTGAAAGCGGCCGGGGTCGTTAGTGTACAGATATTTTTTTTTTTTGCATATGTTTATATTTGGTGTGGCATCATAAAGGTATTTTTGACAGGCTTTGATGAGATAGCAGTGGAGACGGTGATACTAAGGAAAGACATCAGATATATGGTTTGAGAGGGCAGACAGTGTTCTCTTGACCAAACCATGTATCTTTGTGGGTATTTGCTGGTCATCAGCATGTGTCAGTATAGTGGCTAGTGCATGCGTATGTGTTTTTGCTGGAGCAGTGGTTCTGCAGTCCTCTTATGTACAGTCCCACAGACCTGCTCATTGTGGTCCAGTATAAGAGCCCAAATGCCTTGCATGCATACTTGGTACCTGTGTGTGACTTCTGTGTGTGTGTGTGTGTGTGTGTGTGTGTGTGTGTGTGTGTGTGTGTGTGTGTGTGTGTGTGTGTGAATGTGTATGTGTGTGTTATTAATATTAGGTTTTCACAGGTACACATACAGTAGTGGCGGTCCTGAACTGTCATTACCTTAACTCATGTCATGCTTGACCAGACTGTGGGTCAGTTCCATTTTAATTCTCTTAACTTTGGCTTGATAATGTGATACATTACTTGTATTGCCAGAAAGATCATTTTAGTGGTTCAGTACATAACCACGTTTGTGAAGTATTGGAATTAACTTGAATTTTAAATTGAATCACCACGTCCTAAAAAGAAACATATGTTCTGTTAAGAGGGTATAAGCCACTAACAAAAAGAAACAGAATTGAAATGGAAGCGACCCCATCTGTGGTCTTTGTTTTAAGCCTGGCTGGAGTGAGTTTAGACTGACCACTCTTCTCCATTTTGTGTGTGTGTGTATGTGTGTGTGTGGGTGTGTGTGTGTGTGTGTGTGTTTGCGTGCATGCACGCTCTACAGGGAAAGGTGGCCCAGACGGCCTGTATGTCTGCCTGTAAGCACTTGGCCACCTCACTGATGCAAATGTTGCTGGACACAGAACTCAAGCAGATCAGCATGGGTGCCATTCAGCAGTTCAACCTGGATGTCATCCAATGTGAACGTAAGTGGGTTTGGTTCAATTTGCTCGTGGCTTTGCGGGCTTGGAGTCTTAAGTAAGATTAGTGCAGCACTTCTTGCTTGTGTAAAATATTGCTGTCGTTGTTCCAGTCTTAATGATTTTAAGCTGGATGGGAATTTTCTCACTAACACACATCTCATTGCTCTCCGACTGCATTGTGCGATATTTCAGACGTAACGTTCTTACAGCCTTACACAACTGGTGTGGGGCAGAAAGATGACTTCCGTGTCATAAAACACAGAAATACCGCCCGTTTTGAGAAGAGTTTATCTTATAATCAGTTTTCAAAGAACTATGTCAGTCTTTAACGCTCTTCCAGTCATACTCTACACTTATCTCAAAGCTGATGATGAAATGTTTGGATTATCTGGAAAAGACTTTAAAACCCGCTTCTTTAAACATGAACATCCAGAGATCCAAGGTTGATTTTTGAAATAGCATGTTCTTGCCTTGCCCGTGTTGATATTTTTCCTAACACCGTTTTAAAAGGAAGTTGTTGTTGTTATGCTTCAGTGAATATGTCTTAAATTTGAACCAAATGTATCAAAGCAGGCACAGAGATTTCTGCTTGGATGGAAAGTAGCTAAATAGACACACAATCCCTGTTAATCCACGTTGGCGCTCTAAAAACGCTGTGGTTTTTACGCCCAAAAAAGAAAAAAAAAAACTCCACTTCCTCCAAAAACCTGTTCATTTATTATGAAGCCTCTGTACATTTTCAAAAGCCAGTGTGCTTTATTTGTGGATTTGCTCCAGACAGTGTAATTGCAGCTTTCAAACCGTCTAATAAAAACCAACACACATCTGAAGGCGGGTAGCGCATTTTTTAACAATCTCCTGCCTTTGTAGTTTTAGCTAGCTTGTTGATCTCAGTGTTGGGTCTAATGACTGTGAACTGCCTTGACCTTTTTCACACATCATAATTGTGCCAAGAGACCCCGCTTCTCACAGACGTGACCTTGAAGCGGCACATTTGGCATGGGGAGAGACGACAGCTATTTGCATGCCTGTCTGTGTGTGAGACTTCCTCTCTGATTCTTGTGGCACTCTAGCTTTCACAGAGGAAGGGCCGCTCTGACATACTCTGCCTCATTATAGACTCCAGGATGATGAGATGTCTCCAACAGAGGCATGAGAGGTTGTTGAACTTTAAAAATTCCAATGGTTTTGAATCTGGTTAACATTTCTGTAAGATTAGACTGGCTTTATGCAAAGGCTACACTTGCACTGGCTTTGCGCTCCGTGAGACCACGGGGCACACGGTGTGCTGTTGCCACTTTTCCTCAACACAGAACAATGCTGATCCTGATCTACTGTTAGGCTTTGGCTCCTCTACCTCTCTAGGGAAGTCTAGAACCTTCTCCAGTTAAGCAGGCACAATAGAGATGCCGAAGCCGCGAGCGCGTCTCTGAATGAACTCATGTGGGAACGCTCAGCGATAACCTAACCACACCTAACGCTCAACGGCCATTCAGCGACTGCTCTGCTGCATCACTGTCAGGGCCAGAGAAAAGGCAAGATGTGCGTATTTGTCTAATAGGACCCAGTAGGACCCTCAGGCAGGTGTCACAGGGTAAAGCAGAGTTCATACCTGGGTTCAGTCATACAGGAAGGACACGGAATTCATGACCCCGGTCGCTTAGTATGAATTGAGTGGGAGAGGCTCTTGTCACTCTGAGCTGGTTCGGCTTCCACCCGTCAAAACAGTCACACCGACTTTTGTTCCGTTTAACAATAATGTTTTGAAGTCTTTTCCAGCGTGCGTGTTGATTAAGCGCTTCACCTGTTTCGTTTTAGTCCCCTGTGAGCATAGCTGTAATTGGAGATGTATTACTTCATGCGTAGCTGAATTGTAAAGATGGACAATATTACATTATTGTAAACATGGCTAATGGTTACACCACAGGACAAACTACACTCAGTCACTTGATATGAACTCATGATTTGGTTTCTCCTTTATTGCAAACAATGAATACAATATGTACAATTAAAAATAATTGTCAAAAGAGAACATCCTAGGAGTTTTTCAAACAGATTTATTTTGCTGCCCTGCTAAAGAAAAATATTGACGGAGCCAATAATTGTCTGCAATTTCTTGATGGAGTAACACTTTGAAGTGTTGGAAAGTGAAGCATACCAAATAAATTGTGCAGTTCAGATTTTCACAGAAGTTCCTGAATCATCCATTTTCACGAGCCATTTGAACATCTGAATAATTCACAGTATATCCTCACTAAGAAGCTTGCATTTCTGTTTGTGTCTGTGTGGGTGTGTCTCCTGCATATGCAGTGTTTGCCAGTTCAGAGCCAGTGCCAGGTTTCCAGGGGGACACACTACAGTTGGCATTCATCGACCTGCGACAGGTACGTGTCTTGCGTCTCCTTTAACGTGACTCAACTGGAGTTGAGAGTGTTTGTTTTTTTTGGGGGGGGGGGAAGTTAAGCACAGGAGAAAGGATAATGGAAGCCACACTGCCTGGAACATCACTGAGTGGGGCTTCATTATGCTCTTAGCGGCTCCTCTCTCTGTCTCCGTGCTTTTGAGCTGCGAGGACTTTGGCCTCTTAATCTGGGCCTGAGGTGCTTCTGGTTTCAGGCCGAGGTCACAGAGAGGCTTCTGCACCCATGGAATGTCTCATACAGGACTAAAGCTAAACTGTTCATGTGTTTACACAGCTCTGTCCCCATTGGACATTCCTCTTAACACCTGTTGTGCTTTATCTCATGCAGTATATTAAACTGGTGTAATCAGTGCTTGGCTCTTTTTCGTATTGCCAGCGTGAGCCAATTGGAACGCTCTGGAAGTTTACAGTGTCTGTGAAGGATAGAGATGCTTTAATTAGGGTCGATGTGATTGAATGCTTTATCTCAGGAGTCAGATGCTATTGTGGAGTATGTCAATGAATCCCTTCACCTCTCTGGGGAAAAAAACCCCACAAAAAAACATGGAACTGCTGGGACTGAATGAGTGCTGGTGTCTTCATTTGAATTTTATTATCATTTCACAACACAACATTCATTGATTAAGTGTGGCCCAAATTACACTTTTTAGGCAAGAGAATACTTTCCAGTGGTAAGAATCTTAATACTCTTAGTTGTTTGTAATATAGTGCTACATTACTGACCATCTGAGATCATGGTTTAGTCTCTCAGACATTCCTATGTTGTTTCACTTGGAGTGAAACCGGAGATAGCAAAGCTGTGTTTGCACAACAGCACAGCTTGACTTTTGATGCTGGATGGATCCAGAGTGGAGAGATTTAATCAAGCAGTTTTTATCTTGACTTCCTTCTCACTGTGTCAGAACTGTCTAGAGATAACTTACCTCTCTTTTTTGCACTTTCTTTTTTTTTTAAAAATTCTCATCTGCTCTTTCTGTCTCTCTCATCACATATTGTCATCCCCAACGTTTGTGGTAGATCAATAAACATGTACTTGACCAAAAAAAAACGTCAAGGAAAAAAAAAACCTGCACATGGCAGTGCGTCGGCATCTTTCACTCATCTGACGGGATTTTGTGATCACAGACCCGACCAGCTCGCGCCTGTTTTACTCAGAACCTCCCTCTCTTTCTCTCCACCCTCACCACCGGCCCTCATAGCTCGCCTTTGATCCCTGACTGATTTTTACACAGGACACGATGACAGCTCTTTTCAAGTGCACTCCAGAGAGACACGCAGCTTCCTCTCAGGCACTGGGAGCTTTACAGAGTACTCTAGTTGGGGTCACATCGACTCAGTCAGAGATAAGGGCAGAGAGAACGCCAGTGGTCAGGTTTTTATCCCTTCAAGTCAGGCCTGTCCGGCCCCGCCCCCTGCTAAGGTTAACCCTCCGTTCCGCGCACACCACTCAGCAAAGTAACTTACTGCAAAAGCACATATGTAAGCATGGCGCAGGAGAGATGCTTTGGGCCATAGGCAGCACACAAGATGGATCCACTAGAATTGGCCTCTTTGAGGATGAGCTGACCCTATTTAGAAAGGTCACAATGTCCCTGCCAGTCACATAATCCCTAATGGAGACTCTTGTTTACTCTGTACCGTTTTAGACATTTTTGGAAACCTTTGTAGCCTGAAAGCCGATACCACGAGCCTGGCAGGTCTGGGTAGTTTTTATTTTGAAACGGATTAAATTTGTTTTGCTTACGTTTACCATGAACCTGGAAGAGGATTTTGCAGTCTCAATATTTTAATAATTTAAGACCTTCTTGTCTTATAATGCACCTTGGATTGTTGTAGCTGTGTGCAGCTATCCTGGCTGTGAACAGTGGTCAGAGCTCAGATGTAATCTGGAATAACAGTGCAATGGATCATTTTAACACAATAATTTATAATTGACATACTTTATTATTTATTGAACTTCTCACATAAATAGATCAGATATTCCATTAGAGAGGTAACAAATCAATTTAAATTTATGCCATACTTTTATTTTGTTCTGAAACCTGAGATTCTGTGCAAGTCTTTTCTTTTTCAAGTGTGTGCCTGTTTCGGAGGCCTGCTATTCTCTGTGGAACATTCATGCACTGTTCCCCAGTTCACTTGTCAGAATTAATGGGACACATTTTAACGAAATATGTGTGTGTGTGTGTGTGTATATATATATATATATATATATATATATATATATATATATATATATATATATATATGATCAAAGATAAGGAAATTCCAAATATCCTGTTAAAAACAGTCTTTGTAGGCGCGACTGGGGCAGGTCATTTGGAGGAGTGACAGTAGACTGCAGGGGCATCAGGAGGGGGATTCCGATTCTCTGTGAGCCATGACAGGGGAACTGTTGATCCCACTACTGTGTTGTTGAGACAGGGGCTTTCAGAAGCTGTTCTGCCCTGTGGGAAAAATTCAATCTAGAGGGGATTAGTATCAACTCAAATGCTGGTTGGCAAGGAATCAGAGAAGCAAACTGTGATATTACCTGATAGCACGCTTCAGCGTCCTGACTGTTGGTTTTTTTTTCTTTTTCTTTTTTCTGAGCCATCAGCAATGGCTCAAAACAGCAGACACACACGCACACAATTTACACACAAAAAGCATGTTTTGTGTGGACTTAATAACTTGCTCCCAGCACTTGCTTCTTTTGTAGTTTTGTGGTTATTATGTCTCTTTCCTTTGAACACATTTAATGACATCTAGACATTAAGAACAAAATCATCTTCTGATGTGGGGATAATTGTACCTTTTCATCACATTCTGCAATACATTAATGAAATGTAACATTAATGTGAAACTTTGGTCTGCCTTAGTCTTTACCCGCTATCAGGAAAACTACAAAAAAAAACCCCCAAAAAACTACACTGATCTAAGCACGGCCCACTGTTTACACCATGGCTATGACGGAGAGATTGACTCTCTTTGTGGGACACTCTGTAGTGGCTGTTGTACCACCACTCAGCAGGAGCAACAAACAGCATTAAATAACAGTCCAGCAAACAGGCCTTTCCAATACGGACCACATAGCAGGTGTGAAATGGTATTAGCTCAGAAGCCCTCCCTTTCAAAGTCCCCCATTATGAACAAGCCATCCAGCAATTGTCCTCCGTTGATTGATATTGATTAGCATACATTGAAGAGAGCGATCTCTCCCCTCTACAGCTTATTAAGTACAATGTGTCTGAAGCCTGGCCTTGCTTTGAATTGGAGGTGCAAAGTGGCAGGGAGGCCACTCAGTGTAACAGTGTGACTGCAGGCCAGAGTGGAGCCAGGATTATCCCCAACACAGGTTACCTAGAGGTCACCGTGGGATTTCTCTCCTTTTTGCATTTTAAGTGCTTTCTCCCAGGTCCCCCCAACAAGAGCTCCAGGAGTAACCCCCACTCATCAGTTCACACATACCCCAGCTAAGTGCAGAACTGCTGCCTCAGTGGAAAATAGAACATGCTTAATACCGCTCTCAAAAAAACAAGAGCTTCATGAACTCGCGTCCTTCTCAAAGGTTATTGATTTTGTCGCGAGTTCTCTTTTTTTTTTTTACCGAAAACACTACGCAATCGGCCGAATTTGGGGGTTCAGTATAAACATTTGGACAGAAACAGCCTGTGTGACACATTTTCTGATAAGCGTGTTGTTTTTTTGTTTTTTTTTGCAGCTCTTAGACCTGTTTATGGTGTGGGACTGGTCTACATACCTGGCAGACTATGGCCAGCCAACGTCAAAGTACCTGAGAGTCAACCCCTCTACAGCGCTAGCACTTTTGGAAAAGTCAGTGTTAATCCCCTGATTTTTTTTTTTTCCTCTTCATATGTAAAGAATATTTCCTACTGCTTAAAATGAACTTCACTGGAATGATTCTTGGTCTCTCTATTAATCAGCACTAAACATGATTTCTCCTTCCTCTTTCTTTTTACTGCTAACACATGGCAGAGTCCACAGAGGGTATGTAGCTGAATTTTGATTTCTGTAATCATAAAAGGACATTAGCATTCTGTGTTTGTGGATTCACAGATGGAATCCTGAAATTGAGCTGATATGATGGAATTTGCATTTTTTTTCTCTGAATTAAACACAACCATAATGGGACCTCCACAAATTTAGACACTATAAGACTGTAGTTCTGTTATGAAATATTTTGAGCTAAGCAGATGTGTGATAGTAGACATATGGTAAAGCACAATTTTTAGGTCGTATATTTTAAGCAATATGTGATAGTTTCTGGAAAACAATTGATTTTTGTGTCTTGGTAACACTTTCGTATGCAGTAAAAAGGAAGAACATGATGAAATATATAAAAATGCAGAATACACTGTGAGAAAACAGAAGCAGTCAAAAAAAAGCAAGATTATACATTTTTAAACAATTTAATGTTTGAAAAACAGTTTCCTACGGCCTGTATGTCCGTGACTGATTTCACCATTCAGTCCGTTTTCTCATTTGCCTCACTCAAACAATCAAGCAGGAAGACAGACTGTCCCATATTACTAATTTTACCGACAGTTGTGGTTGGTCACCTGATATCTCACTATAGCTGCAGTCTAAAGGAGGAGCTCAGTTTGTTTTAGAGTTTTCATATCACTTATCCTGTCTCTTCAAATCAATGATCCTGAAGGTTAAGAACTGCAGCCAATGTATCAAGTATTCCAAGAATGCAAAGGGAAGGAGGGGAATGCTGAGATTTATCTAGCGATGCTGTTTTCTTACCTTGCTCCAACAGAATGAAGGACACAAGCAAAAAGAACAACATCTTCTCCCAGTTCCGCAAGAACGACCGGGACAAGCAGAAGCTCATAGAGACGGTGGTGAAGCAGCTGAGGAGCCTGGTGAACGGGATGTCTCAACACTCCTAGACCGCTTCACCTTCCGCGACGTGCCCAACGGCTCACGTCCAGACGCCCAGCTTTCCTTCGACTGTATGAATGCATGGTGTATAGTTTGTGGTGAAACGGACTGCATTACTTTCTTTCAATTGATTCACTCTTATTTCCAAACCCCGTTGGCCCCTCCTTGTATAGTAACAGTGTGTATTATAGTGTAACTGATCAAAGTAATGCAGTGTATTTTGGTGACAGCACCACATGCTCTTTGCCAAATGTGTCCCAATTCTCATTTTTATCCGACTGGGTAGATACTGTAAATACGTGAGGGAAGAAATGGGGGAGAAAAACAGTTTACTGAACACAAAGACAATTAAGCAGTAGATGGTTTTGTTTCTTTCTTTATTTTTGTTTTTGTTTTTGTTTTTTATGTATTTTTAATGGCTGAAAATTATGTTTTTACATAGTGAAAGTGCAATGATTGTATCACTACACAGGAGGGTGTTCAGATTTGGGAATGTAATTGCTCAGACGTCTGAGAATGGATCATGAAGTCCAGATACGAGACTGATGTTCACATCTGTATGAAATCCTCCTTTACGCCGTGCGGCATTTTTACTGTAAATAGATTTGGATATATGGAACACTACCCATAATCACGCTTCCCCACTGGTTTGGCTTGAATCACATTTGGCTCTAATTGAGTATCTTTCAAAAAAATCAGCTTGCATGATTTCATTCCTTTTAAGTTTTTTTTTTTTCTTTATCCCCGTAGATTGATGGCCAGAGGTCTGTGTGTGAACACCTCTGCTCAATCAATAGCTCACTTTGCTTTTATGGAAGAATGTTTTGTTGATGGTCACTCGCATTTCAGAGGATGTGAATTACAGAGTCATTGCGTGCATCTAAAATGTTATTTAGAATTATATATTATTTTAATTTAATTTTATTTACCTCAGGGTGAAATGAAAGCTTTTGGGTTCAAATGCTTTAGAATATCATGCTAAGTCAAAACAAAAATGAGCAATAATTGGTTTAGTTGCAGTCTCTTAAACAGAGTTGCATATAAAATGAGAAGTCATTAAACATTTTTTTTTTTTTTGGTTTGTGCTACTTTTAATCGGCATTTTGCACTGAAAATTATTTAAGTTTGCCTTTTTTAAATATATATGCTTGTATAATGAAAATGTCTTTGTAAATACCACCTATTTTGTTAAATTTAAGAAATGGGAGGCAGAGGACTAAGTTCCTGTGGCTCACCTTCAGGGGTTGGTGCATCCTTCCATCTCCTAAGATTTGTATAGAATTTGAAACTGTATTTAAATTTAGCAATTACATTTCAGCACTGCTGTGTGAGGGCATTTTCCGTTTCTTCCTTCCCCATTGTCTCTCATGGTTAACACTACTTAACAGCGTATGGCACTCCAATGTGAAAAAGGAGTAAGAGTATGAACTGGCAGTTGGCTGTAGTCTCCCTGCCATGCACATCATAAATGAATCCCATAAATGAGACGTTTTCCCAAGTCTGTTTGTTTTTATTTGTGTGCTTTAATAAAATGTGATCACAAAAACGCTTCACTGTTCGTTTCAGCTGATCATACAAACTTTATTCAGCATGACACAATTGTTACAGTTTGAGACGGTTAAGTATGTGAAATAATTCCATAGATAGATAGACACAAGATGAAACTTGACATTGCCTAGTTTAAAATACATTAATAATAATTTTTTATAGAAAACGATTCCGTAGGGATAACGATTGAACTTGCCGTCCGCCTGCCCCTAGCGCTCCGAAGTGTGCAGCAGGTGTAGCAATTTAAAACGTACCTATTCCCACACAGGGCAAAAGAGAGAGCGGTCCGCTATTAAGTCTACTAGTTCTTAGTGTCGTCTGTTGTCTGCCATGCTGTTGATATCCAAGTGGTGGAATGAAGGATAAGTGATTCGCGTTGACATCACAGCGGTCTAAAATTTTATACTGCGCCCAGCTGCTTCATATCTATATAGCCTTGGTGCATTTATCATCCAGATAACAAAGGTGCTGAAAATTATTTTGATAGGTCACTGATCTTGTGTTGTACCGTTATCCCGAAAATATAGCTCATTTACTCGTGTTTTCGGTAAACAACGTCCAGAACTGCTTATTATCGATTTTCCATTGATTATTTAATACATCAACATGCATATTATTGTAGGCATGTGCAGCGTCGCTATGTATAGTTAGTCCTTGCCCCTCGGAGTTTCTGTGCAAGTCACAAACTTGAATGCTGTCCCAAACCATCAACAAACCTATATGCAATACGTCATCGGTGAAGGTGGATCATTAAGCTCACCAAGATTTATAACAAGGGGTTTCAACAACATCTACCAAAGAGCTCTCTGCTCTCGAGAAAATAATATAGATTATATTTAAGGGATTGGGTCTATTTCATGGTAATCTTCGTCTTTTGCAGTTATTTCAATATTTCGTGGGTAGCCTATTGCGATAAATTATTATTTTAATTGTTATTATCACTGCCTCAAAGTGACGTGTGTCCATTTTTAAATTTAACATCTTTAAATTTCTTGCAATTATCTCTTACGTCAAACATCAAATACACATACAACTTACAGCATCCTCTTAAGTGCCCAAACAAATCAACACGGAATTTGAAGAATCGAAGCTGGTGCTGTCTTGGTCCCAATGATGAACTTTCTGGAGCTGGAAACTGTTTCCTTGCTTGTCACAGTGGTAACATCTGTGTTATCTGTTCTACTGCTAATAGCCGTTTCCCGGCAACTATGGACCCTTCGGTGGACCATCACACGGGATAGGGAAAGCAACCTACCCCTCCCAAAAGGCTCCATGGGGTGGCCACTTGTTGGGGAAACATTTCACTGGCTGTTTCAGGTAAGAACGCAATTACGCACCTATCATATAGGTGGTGGAGACTATCCGACGCCGCCTGATAATTCCTTGATAAGCTTGGGTATAATTGAATGACGAAGATGTCGGAAGTAGAAGGATAGTCCTTAAACCATACAGCGTTTAAAATCATGCTGAATACCCCTTTGGATGCATTGCTACAAACAGGCATGAAATTAGGACCTGAAGCGGGTTGACGCTATATATAAAAAAAAACAAAAACAAATAAACAAAGAAATAACCTCCTTTGCTATACTTTGTCTTTGGCAGGGTCCCAACTTTCATGTCAGCAGGAGAGAGAAGTATGGAAACGTTTTCAAAACTCATCTACTAGGGAAACCTGTGATCCGTGTCACCGGAGCGGAAAACGTCCGTAAAATACTGCTGGGAGAGCACCACTTGGTGTGCACTCAATGGCCTCAGAGCACGCGCATTATCTTGGGGCCCAACACATTAGCAAACTCCATCGGGGACGTTCATAAGAAAAAACGTAAAGTAAGAAACACCATATTATTAATCTTGTTTTTAAAATAAAAAGTTTCAGCAGACTATGCACTTGGCTTGTTTCGTCCATGGGGGATGTCGTTTCTCTAAAATCATGTCGATGAGTCTTTTAATCGATTTAGCTACACGTGACCCTGCTGTCATGCTTTCTCCATTTAATATCACTGTTTTGCTGGTTTCTTTGTTGTCTGTTTCTATAGATCCTGGCTAAGGCTTTCAGTCGTCAGGCTTTGGAGACCTATGTTCCCCGCCTGCAAGATGTGGTTAAGAGGGAGGTTGGACAATGGTGCTCAGAGTCAGGCCCCACTAATGTCTATGCTGCGACTAAAGTACTCACTTTTCGCATTGCTGTCCAGGTGCTTTTGGGGCTTAATATAGAGGAGACTCAAATCAATTACCTCGCCAGTATATTTGAACAACTTATGAACAACCTCTTCTCATTACCCATTGACGTATCCTTCAGTGGCCTCCGTAAAGTGAGTATTAGGAATAATTAAAGCTTTATGATATGTAGATTCATAATGTACCCAGCCTGCTGATTTCCGTGTCAGTATGTAAATGGAAGGAATTTCAACTTTGTTTTAAACCAGGGAATAAAAGCTAGGGAAATACTGCACTCATTCATGGAGAAAATGATCGAGGAGAAGTTGCAAAGGCCATCAGAGGGTTTTAACGATGCATTCGATTATATTCTAAGCAGCGCCAAGGAAAACAACCACGACTTAACTGTTCAAGAGTTGAAGGTACGCAAATGACGAATAGGCCTAAATTAATACATTTACTGAATATTTTCATCGTGAGGCGCCAAAACAGAGCGCTAATATTGTCCTTATTTTGTAGGAAACTGCTGTGGAACTGATATTTGCTGCGCATTCCACCACCGCAAGCGCATCTACGTCACTCATCCTGCTGTTGCTTTTGCATCCTTCCGTTGCGCAGAGAGCCAGGGTAGAGATTAAGGATTTAGAACTCTCAGGTACCAGGTGTGATCAGCTCTACAACGCTGGGACCCGACGTAACTCTGTGAATCAGTGTGATCTACGTGAAAATACGGGGGGAGAGAGAATAACAGAATCCACGACATTAACACATGAAACAAGAAACTCAAAGAATGTCACGGAGGAGGAGTCAAAATATCATCTGCCTCATCTAACTTTAGAGAGGCTTAGTGCGATGCGATACCTCGACTGTGTCGTGAAGGAGGTGCTAAGATACTTTCCTCCAGTATCTGGCGGCTACAGGACTGTGCTGAAGACATTTGAGCTAGACGTACGTATGACAATAGCGCGTGTTGTCCACTTTATGTTTACAGATGTGTGTATTGCTCCTCACACAACACAGCGTGCGTCCTACTGCAACTAACGGTCATTATCCTCAGTCAGTACCTAAGAATTCTTAGAATTCTATCAAGTTCTCTTTTTCTAAAAGAGGAACCATCATCATAACAAGTAACCGGGGAAATCACTGCCTCTTGCATAAATTAGAGGAACACGATTTCATCGGTCTGTAAGGGTGAATTTGCAGACGATAATTTTTGAAAAACACAAAATCACCGACCATGTAGAATTGCAGTTTCAACAAGTTACTAGAAAATAATTGTCCAATTGATATATTTGGAAGATGAATGAGTTAAAGATGGATCAAAGTCCTTAAATACTGTCATTCTATTATTCTCTGTGATGAAATTGTAAAGAGCTGATCTTTTACATTCGATGGGAGACATTTATATCTATATACATAATATCCTAAAGTCACCTGCTAGCTATTCCTTGAGGCAGATCCTGAAACATATATATTAAGACGAATCTAAAACATCACCCCCTAGTTTTCATAACCATGCACATTTACTACTGTGAGTGAAAACTGACAACATGGCCTAAGTACAATCACTGAACAATCAAAGTCTACAATTAACTACAATTTCCTTTCCTTTTTGAAGGGTTGTCAGATTCCAAAGGGATGGAGCGTGCTTTACAGCATCCGGGATACCCATGAGACGGCTCCAGTTTACCAGTGCCCGGGCACGTTTGATCCAGACCGCTTTGCAGCAAAGAGAGATGAGAGCAAAACCGGTCGTTTCAATTACATTCCATTTGGTGGTGGCATAAGGAACTGCATTGGCAAAGAACTGGCCAAGATTATCATAAAAACCCTTGCTGTTGAATTGCTCGCAACCACTGAATGGAGAATTGCCACACAAACCATTCCAAAGATGCAAACAGTGCCAGTTGTGCACCCGGCCAGTGGACTCTATGTTAACTTCAATTACACAGACTCTTGGGGAAAGGAGCATTGTGTACATACTTAGCTTAGAGGTTCACTGATATTTCAAATGTAAATGGTTGGCATATTCAAGCACTTCAAACCATCATGGTGGTTTCTCACTATTCAAATTGGTAATTTTGATATGAGTGTATATCGTTAGTCTCAGGGCGCTTTTCTGTTTACTACTAACAAAATTAATTCAAAAGCAATTTACAAAAAAAAAAACTCACTGAATGACAGGAAAAGACACGAACGATTTAAAGTAGGAGAACACACACATGAAGACCTTAAGTATACACATCTTGCTTCTAAGCCACCATATCTAGATCATCTATTGTGGTTTGCTATTTATTTTTCATGTACATAATAACTTTTCTTTGTTTTGTTAAATTGTGGATGTCAGATTTGAACCAATATCATGATCTTTTACCTTTTTACTTATCAGTGTATATATTGTAAAGGTCTGAACATTGGATGTGATGTTATCAAAACTAGTCAAGAAATAGAATGTACTCTCCAGATTTTCTTACACTTTAATGAATATGATAAGTAATACTCTGACTTTTTGATTATTAAGATAATAACATCTAATTGCAACGAAAGCTTCCCGAGAACATGCATTCTGTATGTAATTTGTTCTTTCTGTACATATACTTGCACAAAATGTCAAGAATATAATTCCGATGTCATATTTGACCTGTCCTTGGCTTAAAGTGACAACGCATTTCTTTTTTGACTTAAGAGTCTATGGAACATCAAAGGGGCATCTCTGACCTCTCCTCTAGGCTGCTATTTAGTCAAACTTCTGCATAAACCCTGGCTATGAAACCAGATGACCATTAGTTCCGGGGTCTCTCATGGTGCACTCTCATGGAGTCGGTATGTGATGACCAACTCAGGAGCTCAATTCCCACACACACACACACAAACACACACACACACACAATTCCGGTTTTCAGGACTTTGCCATTGAATCTTGTCTTTCAATACTTTCAGTAGGTTTCATGTAGTGAATGTGTTTAACATGGAACTCCGCTGAATGCCACTTCAATGTACATCAATAAAATGTGGACTTTGAAATTGTAATATGAGGATGTTCCTCTGTGTTTCCACCTCCAAACCCTTTACTTTTTGGTCTGATCTGTGGTCTTTTGTTCCCCAGATGTCCAATTCAACGATGTGTGGTGGATGAATCATTCTACTTAATGTACTTAATTCCTTTTATACTTAGGAAAAAGGAATATTTTGGTGGCTGTTTAGTTTTGACTTAAAGTGAACTTTGAAATGGAGCTGCTTCATCCAGATTTATTTCTGATTAAGTTAAAAGGTGTTAATATTTATGACATTTGTGTTTTCTGTAACATAGATTCTTTTTGTAAGCAAACTTATGATGAATGTACAATTATCAAGAAATGTTATTTCCCAAAATATTTCACTTAATACACGTACTTGTTTTATATAGGCTTAATCTATACACAGGCTGTGAAGGGCAAACTTAAGTGTCCACACATAGATTACGATGATTGAGGAAGACAACATTAAGAAAGCTTTAAGAAAATTTCTGATGTTAGGCTAGGACAAAAAAATGCAAAATGGACTTATGCCTATTCTACTCCGAATTTGATATTCGAGAACACTCTTAGTGAAAACACATTCCGAAGCCGACATTTGCATTGTTACACCCATTTATAGCCAACAAACCGTTAGGCATGCCGCAAATTCAACAGATAACAATGACTATCTTATCAAATTCAATAATTTCAGTTCAAATAAAATCGAAGAACAGAGATTAAAACACGAGAAAACTCCGCATCAATAGCATTTTGTCAACACTGGACTGATGGGGAGTTTTCGAGGTTACACCTCAGAGACAGTCGACAAGCTGACCCTTTAGTGAACTGTTTTGCTGTGCTCCCCTGACCCCCTCCCGTGGTGCCTCCAGTTCAAACTGCGTTCGTGGGCTATATGTCATGTAAACTCATTTATCAACACTGTGGCCATGATTCGCCATAAATTCAGGATTTGATGTCGCCACGTGTCCGAGGCACAAGCAGTCCTATACAACTAAGTCTGCGACATAGAATGGACAGGTAAGGTTTGAAATTTAAGACAATGTATATCTCAAATCAAGAAAAAAAAACTGATAAAGGCTAATGCGTGTTTGATAGCCTAACGTGCTTTCCATGATATTCAGGATTTTAAAACAACAGTTCTGTTGGCTAAATATAGGCTCAACCAAGTGAGTTTACAATATTGTGATAAAAATATAAGAAGAGTCCACATCCAAAGTTCCAATTAAAACTTTTTCACACAAGTGAAAAGACTGTTCATCTCTTGACCCAATTACAAGATTACTGTAAGTGGCTTTAATTATGCGCTTTATTCGATTTTTATGATTGACAGCCAGAGAATAGATCACAGTGCAGATAATGGAGCTTTCCTTCTGTAATTACTGCTGCTCAGGCTCCCGTATCTCGTTATTTGACGGACAGTGAACTTGGCGAGGTTTGCGCCAGAGTTCACCGAGATGTCAGGGTCCGCGTTGTAGGTCACAAGCGGGTCAGCGCTTGGGAACGGGGGAAAACGTTGGGGGATTCGAGGGCCCTCCAGCGTTAATCGCTGACGATGCGCTCCCAACACAAAGCTCATCACACGCAAAGGCCACTAACAAATTGAAAAATGACAACACCTAGCAACACATCTATGCACTATATCAAAATTTAGATGGCCTATTTAACACAGGATTTTCTTATCAGTCTTCTGTAGCTGAACTCAAAGACAGACTGAAGAGAACCGTAATACATTTTAGCCGGAATATGGGCTGATATTTTTGTCAGCTTACATTCAACTCAGTGCTAAAATTGCATGGTGAAAACAGTCTAGCAATACTTAAAACATAAAACAAACAAACAAACAACAACAAAAAATAACACAGAATTAATTTAGATTGATTCGTTGTTTGTTGCTTCCGAGCTGTGAGTCTCAAGTGATAGTTTATACACATTCACTTGTCGTTTGGGCTGAGCTGGGTTATGGTATTTAAGTGCATTTATCATACTGCCATTTTATAATTGCGAAATGACGAAAACTTACTTAATTTGATCTCTTCGTTTTTTGTGAATGAACTATACTTGAACTTCAGGTAGCATATCCGTGACGCGGGTAGGTGGCAGGGTATGATATTAGTTTAACTATTTCACACGTTGTTACGATTCTTAAGGGAGAAGATGAAGCACATAATTACACAAATTCACAAAGAAGGCCAAGTTTGAAGATTCGCCCTGGGCATTTGGCAAGGTTAAGCCATGTTAAAAAGCAAACATTGCAATGGTCGCATAATGGTTTAACATATGAATGTGCTGCCTAAATAAATACATGCCTAAAATACCCCGAAACATGTATATCGTATGCATGAATTCCCCCCATACCATTTGCAATAGCTACTACAAAGAATCAAAGGTGAAATGCGGGGCAACCGTTCCAGCAGCAAAGTGCGACAACACATCAAAGAATGAGAAAGGGAAATCCATAATGCGTCGCTGTAAAATTTGGAGCCATTCTGTCTCTTCGTTGGCTGAGAGCCCTGCCTGTTTTTCCACGTTATAGCTGTCGTAAAAAAAGTAATTCTGGATGCTGTGGGTGGTTCGTCGTATTTACTTTTCATGTACTGTTAACCTTGCTTCGCTCCGTCACTTTTTAAGCTGACCCAAGTTTGAACCCGCCGCAAGCAAGCTTTCATATTTTTTTAATATCCGCGTCACTCCACACTGTGATCCGCTTTCGTTGCCAACTTGAAGACGCAGTAAATGTGGGGAGGTTCCAGGTCAAAGTCTAATTTAAGATTAAGTGGAGTTTTGTTTGGTTGTTTGACAATAACGCACGTTAGTCTTCACCAGCACTAAGTCTCTACAGAGTTTTATTGATAGTAATATACGCACATTAATATTATAAGGCTACGTACAGTCCATGTTTCACTTTATTTTTTCAAGATGCTGTAGTCAATAAAGTGAACTACCTAATAGTGTATAAAAACACACGAAATGAAACGAGTTGAAAAAGCTGAGATTTACAGGGTTTAAACTGCTAAATTAAGTCTTCCCTGGCATCTAAGATGGTACTAAGGTCTCAGTAATGAGTCTAAACTGCAGAATATTTGCAGCAAAGAAGCTTGGATGGTTTCTTTTGTGTAGGGGAATTAACACCTTTTCAAAGTTAAATCCTTGGATTGTCTGGCTTCTACAGGAGGTGGTATTAAAATGCGCCTATAACAAATGGTTAAGAGTTTAGAACAGCTTCTGCCCTGTGGGCGGGGCGAGATGACACCACAATTAAAGATGAACTTTGTGTGAACTAATTTATCTGACCAAGGTAACAGGAGGCCGAGACCTGAGGAATGGCTATATAAGGGTGCATAAACACCAAAGCTCTCAGTTGCGCGCAAAACGCCTCTGTTAAGAATTAGTGTTGATCATAACGCGCTTTAATATGGGTCTCTACACTTTAGTAGTTACTTTTCTTTGCACAATTGTCCTACCCGTTTTACTTTTTTTGGCTGCGGTAAAATTGTGGGAAGTTTTTATGATTCGTGGTTTTGATCCAAGTTGCCGCAGACCCCTTCCTCCAGGTACCATGGGTTTACCGTTCATTGGAGAGACGCTCCAGTTGGTCCTTCAGGTAATGCATCTACGCGATACGTTTCTTTACGAATGTAACGAAGTACATTTCTGTCATCACATGGAACTATGAGCTGTGTAAACAGTGATAAGTATTGTTTATTGCGATAGTTGCGTGTTTCATTTTTAGCCTCAGATCATGTGAGAAACGCATCGCATTGCATCATTGTTTGTTTACTGTTTCAGAGGAGAAAATTCCTTCGAATGAAGCGACAAAAATACGGGTTTATCTACAAAACTCACCTCTTTGGTAATCCCACTGTGCGGGTGATGGGTGCCGATAACGTGAGGCAGATTCTGCTTGGTGAACACAAACTTGTTGCTGTTCAGTGGCCGGCGTCTGTGCGAACCATCCTGGGCTCTGATACGCTTTCCAACGTGCATGGAACTCAGCATAAAAACCGGAAAAAGGTAGGACTTCGATGGTTTTGCACACACCGAAAACACACGTTTGTTCCATTCTGGTTCCATTTATCAAATATTTCCACAACACTGGGTAAAGTACGGATTCCATTGTGGTAGCGTGTCACTGATTTGGAAATTTGCGTTGCAGGCAATTCTCAAAGCATTTTCCCGGGATGCTTTGGAGCAGTACATTCCCGTCATTCAGGAGGAGGTCAGATGCGCAGTGAAAGACTGGCTGCAGCGAGACGCGTGTGTGCTGGTGTACCCGGAGATGAAACGACTCATGTTCCGCATCGCAATGCGAATCCTACTTGGTTTCGAGCCTGAACAAATTAAGACAGATGAACAAGAATTAGTGGAAGCCTTCGAGGAAATGATTAAGAATTTGTTCTCCTTGCCGATTGATGTCCCCTTCAGCGGCTTATATCGAGTAAGTTTTAAAAACCTCTTTTGTTAATGGGAGTATACAGCCTACATAACATACCACAAAATTAACTGAAATTAGGCATAATGAACAATAACATATATTACTTTCCAGGGTCTGAAAGCACGCAATTTCATACATTCTAAGATCGAGGAGAACATTGTGAAGAAAATCCAAAACCATGACAGTGAGCGTAAGCACAAGGATGCTCTTCAACTTTTGATTGAAAATAGCAGGAAGAGCGAGGAGCCATTCAATGTGCAGGTAAACAAATTGTCTGTTGCCCATAATGGTTCGAAATGTAACTGCTATTGGTCATGTTTGCAGTGTTCATAGCGTTATCGTTTTCTCATTAGGCAATAAAAGAGTCGGCTACCGAGCTTCTGTTTGGTGGTCACGAGACAACCGCCAGCACTGCTACCTCTCTTGTGATGTTTCTGGGTCTCAATCCAGAGGTGGTGCAGCGTGTTAGGGAAGAGCTACATGAAAAGGTAAGATTTAAAATTCTGTAGCTCTCAGAATTGGTCCTATATGATCTAACAAAGGCACAAAATTTACACAAACACTGTTTTCTTTAACATAGGTTGAATCGGGCGTATATTCACCTGGAAAGACCCTGAGCATAGAGTTATTGGAGCAGCTTAAGTACACTGGATGTGTCATAAAAGAGACCCTCAGAATCAACCCCCCTGTCCCTGGAGGATTTCGAGTGGCACTCAAAACTTTTGAGCTTAATGTAAGTTTAATATTTAGACTTTTGGATATCCATTTCTGATGCTGAATGAAAAAGTAGATGTCTTATTGAAATTGTGCATTTATAACCTATCACTGTATTTCAGTTTATTTGCCCTTACAGTACATTCGTCTTTAAAAACCTTGTTTCCCACCTTTTTCCACTCATTAGGGTTACCAGATTCCAAAAGGATGGAATGTCATTTACAGCATTTGTGACACACACGACGTTGCAGATGTTTTCCCCAACAAAGAAGAGTTTCATCCAGAGCGATTCATGGCCAAAGGCTTGGAGGACACCTCCAGGTTTAATTACATCCCCTTTGGAGGAGGTTCCAGGATGTGTGTGGGCAAAGAATTTGCCAAAGTGCTCCTTAAGATATTTTTAGTAGAACTTACCCAGCAGTGTAACTGGACACTGTCAAATGGACCGCCAACAATGAAAACAGGCCCGACTGTGTACCCAGTGGACAATCTCCCCACAAAATTCAGCAGTTACATCAGCAATTAATCTTCATGAGAAGTCATGAACCGCTAGCATGAGCATTGTACATAGACATATTTTTATTGTTTTAGATGAATTGCCATGTATTTGACATTTTGTATTTGATTTTGTTTATACTATAGATGTGTATATAAATTCATTCATATTTTTTTAAGAAAAGGGCACTACTCTTTTGAGGATCTCTATATTTCTGTAAGGTGTCTGTAATGTATATTTGTAATGTAGTTGTGTTATACATAGCTATTTGTATTGTATGCAGCTTATTTAAATTACACTCTATGGGGTTATTTAATAAAAATTGTTTGGAATTTACACTTGTTTCCATTAAAATGATACCAACTGTGCTGCTGACCAGGGTACAATGACCACCCAATAAGAGTTCTTCACCTCATTAAGTTAAGCAGGATTTGGTACTTCATATGAGTGATATGACAGCCCATAACTAAAATGTCACTCAAATCATACATTTCTGAGGGCAGAAGGTAATGTGTAAGAAAAAACAACTAATGAAATCTAAGACGTCTAGGAAAATGAACCCTCATTTAAAGACATCAGTTCAGACTGTTTGGAGAGAGTATAATGTAAACATACCATCTCAAATCAATGAACTCCTACCAGATTGACATCTCCTAAACTTTGATTGACAGTCTTCATTAAGTCTTAAAATAAATGGATGTGCAAAAAGGAGAAACTCAAATAAACATGACTTCCATGAGCATAATAAGCAAGACTGGATGACATCACAGGCAGAGGCCACTGTAGAAGAATGAAAAGTTCACAGAGAGGGTGAAGAGGGGAAAAAAAACCCAGTTGAACTCATCTGAGTTCACTGTTATTTGGTAGTTTGCACAAAAGAACAAGTCTTAGTAAATACTCTGGCTGCAGATGACTTGGACTGAATGGAATGATGAAGACTTAATGATATAGTTATGTATTTGGGCTCCACCCCTCCACACACAATGAGAAATTTGTGCCATTCTGCAATTATATAGGATCCAGGATCCAGCGGCCTCAGGACTCCACGCACATGTGAGGTTGCCCCGACGAATTCCCCCACCAGAAAAAAACAGAGTCGAAAGCATTAGAAACCAAGAAAGAAGGAGCCAGCTGCATGGATCTGCTTGGGCGAATGTGTATCCCAGCGCACAGGGGTCACGTGGAAAGGACTTGTCCTTGTGTGACACTGAGGTAGAAGAGAGAGAGAGGCGGTGCGAAGCTGGCAGATGCATCTCTTGGCCATTTCTCTGCCCCGTACTGCACGGCCCTGATTTACACCCACCCCGCTGCATGGCTGACACCTTTATGTCCAACTGTCCTATCCCTGCAGGTCCAGGCTCAGTGATAGATGCAGCTGAACTTTTCCTCCTATCACCTTGTAAAGAACGTCCGCCCGGCCTATTGTTTAACATCGAGGAGCGAAAACAAAACTTTTTATTCGACTAGCCATTTTTTGTCTAAATTTGCGAGTATATACAGAATTTATAGCAGCCAAATGAAAGAGGTTTGAAAACCCCCTTGTTTTTATTCAGTCCCTAAAGCTGCACATAGCGTTGAGTAAATCAATGTAATTGCAGCTGGACCTACATTGTTGTGAGACTTGCTCTAGACACTGTGCCATTTGTTATGTAGCACAGTAAATTGGAAATTGTAAGAAGGGCAAAAGCTCTCTTCACAGTGTTTCTTAAAATGGTCTGTCTGGCCCCCGGTGCAGCGAAAAAACTGGACTCAAGTGGAATCATGGCACAACAATACACAAATTCCTGTTTTTTCCATCTAGCATTTTAGGATGTACTGCCAAGGCAAAATAATTAACTTTAAATACCACTAAAGTTCACATTTGGTGCATGGGAAATTCCCTAACCTCTATTATACCATAAAAATCAATAACAAAAGTTAGCAAATTAGAAAATCTTAAACCTTTTCAGTCAAAACATTCCTTAGTAAATTCTCAAATCCAAATGTTGCGTAGCAGAGCTTGGGAGTGTTCAATACATATTTGGGATTTGAGTCACCCATAAAAACTGAATTATATACCATACTAGAACACGACGCACTCTAAAACTACTGTTACTCAAATGAACGCAAGTATTCTACCAACGTGTTTCTAGAAAACGTAAATAACAGTCCCAAAGCAGGGCAGAGTAAGTCACACTGCAGTTTCCACACAAACGCAAGTAGTTTCGGCTAAAGTGATTCCTGAATATAACAGGCATTGTAAAGAGCTGACAACCAGAGAGCTGTCCCATTGGCAGAGATATGCCTCTCCTTCACTAAAGTGAAAATGGGTTTTTCATTACCATGAAAGTCAATGAGAACGTTCCTAACAGCATTTACATGTCTGCTGCACTCTTGCCCTCCTGCCGAATCATATCAGACCTTACAGCTCCCCATCGGATTACCTATTAGCAGCCCGTTGCTATTATTTATAATCAAGAGGGGGCTTTTCACGGGTCCCCCGGGTCAGGAAAAGTTCAGTCATTTACAAAAAAAGGCATGACCTCAAAGGGACATTAAATTGTCCATTTCTCAAGTATTTGAGGTTTGCTGGTTATATGTAGGGCTGTTAAAGAACTGATAATGAAAACAACATGTCCAAAGTAGTTCAGTGCACACAACTGCTGTATGTAAAAGATAAAAGAGCGTCTGAAGCAGACATTTGTGTGGCAGGGTAACAGAGACAAATATGGAGACTGAAATACAACTTCTGAGTCAGAAGTGTGTCTTATTAAAGCTTTGAAAGCATTGCGTTAAAATCAAACACAGATTAAAATCAAGCACAAATCAATGCGGTTGTCAGTGTAGCGGTTAAATGCTAAATGCCTCCATCATATGTGACTATATCGAGGCTCAAGGGCTCAACTGTCGATGGTACTAACAAAAGAAACAAGATGCGTGTAAATAGCAATTAGAAAATTCCCTCATTTATGTTTAATCAACAGCGAAGAAGTCTGTGCTGGTATAACTGTTGTAAGTTAGTTTAGGACTCTCACTGAAAACATTATACAGTCATGACATTAACTTAATTAACCATGCAAAGAAATTATTAAGCCAAAGTGCCTGATGACAGTAGGCTAAATGTTAAACATACATAGAGAGCATGTGTTCCTGTACAAATATAATATAATATAATATAATATAATATAATATAATATAATATAATATAATGTTGGACACTAAAAACTTGAAAGCAAACTGCTAATGCTCTTTCACACTGAAGGGCCACACCCTGACACAGTTCAAGTGGTGCCTTTCTTCAAACCCAGTGAAGACAGAGCCGAGTCAGGTTTCCTCAGTGAAACAGTAGCATGAACGATAACCATGTCCCATTAGCTGCTTAGAAAAACAGGTGAGGCCGGCAGTGATAAAACCAACAAGTGAAAACCAATTCCCTCCGTCATTTGGAAGAGAAACCTCATTCTTGACTGGGTAACGCAACACGAGGAGCCCATTGACGAAGATTAAGATGAATTGCTTTTGCCTGTTGGTTGACAAGTTCAGTTGTATGACTCTCACTTTTGGCCACGGAAGAGTTGCATTTACTTCATGTCTGGCTGTGTAACCTTGCCTTAAAGGGATAGAAGAAGGGTTCACTTTGTGGAAATCACCCGAATTACTCTAGTAATGAAAATGCCACTTTTATAGTAAAGCAAGAGAGAGAGAGAGAGAGAGAGAGAGAGAGAGAGAGAGAGAGAGAGAGAGAGAGAGAGAGAGAGAGAATGCATTGGGGAGTACATATATCATTATGATGAGTTGAAGAATTTAACAAGTATTTACTTTGATAAGTTTGATTAGTATCTCGAGCCTCAAAACCCCTGATTTAAGTGTTTATTCTCACAAACCTAAGTTTGATTTCAAACACTTCATGAATAGCATATAAACTTTATATCTGTAACAAAAACAATTAGATCGAGGTAGCACGGAACATCTCAAAACATATAGAAGAAGAATAAGACAACCAATTACAGTCAGATCTGCCAAGGTGAGAGTTAATGACTGGCTTTGTCAGACAACATCTGCTAACTCTGCATTCCAACTGTAACATCTCCCACAATTCTGAAAGACAAGTTCAAACATTCTCCAAAGTTCATGACTGACAATGGCCTCCAGTCATTCATACTGAAGCTTGCTGTTTTTATTTGCCTTGCACTAAGTGAACCTGGTTTAAATGAGTACACCAACTCGCACTGATGAAACCCCTCCAGAATCATACGCCACAAAACCTCTAGATCTAAGATCAGTGTTGCGTATTACTTTTTAAAATCAGCCCACACAGGCATTGCAAAGTACCAGTGCTTTACAATACTAGTACTTAAGAGTAATAATTCTTTCTGTTCTTCTGACTGGAGTTTAACTACTTATGTATCTGTCTGAGGCAATTTCTATGTCTTCAAAGGTTTATAGACTAATCCTATATTTGTTAGAATATCAGCATTTGTCATACGTTACACGTGATTGTGAGGCACTTGCCTCTTTCTTACTGAAGAGAATTTGCTACATGAAACAGTTTTACCTATTCAGTCAAGAAAAAGCAATGAATGAACATGAAAAAAAAATGTTAAAGAGGAATATTTGAGAAAATCTCCAAACGTTAAAAACACTAAGAGAAAGGTCATGAGTCCATTGATCCTTCTAAACAACATGAAGCAAAATAAAAATCGCATCTGTGTGGTAAACCTCCTTGGAAAATCACCTCACCACTGAAAGAGCCAACCATCCCTCCCCTGTCCTTCATGTGAGTGTTCATGCAGAGAAAGCGGGCGATTAAGACTGTTAAGACTTCAACCTTTTGGATAAGACATACATTTCTGATTTTAATGGACATAAGAAAATCCCATGATTCACCTCAGTACCCTGGGTAAAAACTAATCCCGACTGTCTCTTGGCTTCCCATCCACTTCCCAACCGCTTTTCTGTGGACTAACTTGCGTAGTGAGTGGTTATGCTTACTCACGGCTGTTATATCTTTCAGAGGGGTCGTGAACATTGGTCATAGGCAGAGTCATGTTTCACGCAGTACTGTAACAATCTACCAAGCATCTATTCTGGCATCAAAAGCCAGATCATTCATATAAATCGCTTTACTTGCAGTTCGCTGTCTTCCTAGCTTCCGCCTCCTGTTTGAGGTTGCTAATGTAGTACCTATGCTAACCTGCTGTTGTTCTGTTGGTCCTAGATGTCTGCTTACCTGCTACTGGCTAAAGCTTTTCCTGGATTATTTGTCTATGGCCACGGACTGCTGCTACTAATCTACTGCTGGCCCTGAGCATCTGCTAACTCGCTACCAATTAAAGCCTTTTCTGGGTTATTTTTCTGCTACTGTGAACATTTACCAGTTGATTTTCCTTCTTAAGACTCTAAATCTACCGGTCATAGATCTCTGGTTTCTTCTTGCTGTGTGATCAACATTTAGCGCAATGAAAAAGTACTCAAAACTCTTGTATTTATTTGTTGGCTGGAGATGTACAGAGCTCTGAGAGGTCAGTATTGGTGTGGTGTTTGGTGAGCTTTTACACAGAGCCACACTCTCACTTTTATCTCAAAGTGTAAAACTTCAGCTCTACAACTGATGCTTGCGCTTGGTCCCCTGCTAGGTCTCCCCCAACTTGGAAATGATCAAGGCTTGTTCCACTAGTTGTACTACTGGATTTCCTTGAGCAACTTACAATCAAAAGGTACCTCTACCAATTCTGGACTTCACAGAATTCATCAAGACACATCAAACACACATCCATACACGACTGAAAAGATCATTAGACGACTGGCACATATTTCACCGCCTAATTCTAGCGATTATGCAGAATATTCTTATTCCAAAACGCTTTGCCATATTGCCTTCAAAGAACTAATACTTTAAATATCAGGAAATGTCAAATATAACGCTAGGCATGCTACACATTTAAATAATCTGTCTACATTTGCTGACTTCAGAATAACCTTGGTTTTCTTCCCAAGAAAGTAAGATATATTATCAGTAGATTGGATCAAATTAAGGTGTGGCTGCATATTGCTGATTCTGATGTTTTGGTTTGGTCTTAGGCAGGGCTGTGCAAATTGACTCCAGGTAACGTTGTTGGTTTAGATGATTCTGATGTGTTTAGAAGAGACTCAACAAGGGTGGAGAGCCACTGTAAACCTGGCAAAAGGAAATTCCACTTTACTCTGATAGGCAGCTATAGACCTTTGTGTGTAAACACGGAAGATGTTACATCTTTATCTGGTTTATTGGCTCAGTAAAACAGTTCTTACAAGCAAATGTCACGAATGTCCAATTTGCTGCTGTAGTTTTTAACGATGTAAACAAACAAATCAAAGCTTCATTTAATTATTTAAAGAGAAACGTTCCATAAATAAGCATATCTGCATGCTTTATATGTCTGTCATTATGACAGCATGGACGTTATTCCTGATGTCACATTTCTGGGGTTACATCAAATCAAAATTTTTATCAGTCACTAATGCCCTTCTATCAATCTATTGAAACTTGCAGCTCGAATAACAACATGCCCTACCCACATTTTTAATTTGTCACTGGTTCCCAAAATTGTTCCCTGAGGCTAGGAGTCTGCTTTTGTTCTCATCCTGGTAAGATGCGGTGAAACTTTTCAGCATCCTTAGCGGAGCCCACTTTGGATTTAGGGCAGATCACAGCACTGTAACTGTAGCTTCTGTTATTGGAAAATGAAATGATTCACGCTGTTGATAATAAACAGCATTGTATTGCCACCTTCACTAACATATCTAACATTTTCATCAAGGACAAAGGATTCAAGTCAAGGGCATAGACCTGAATCCAGCAGACACTGATTGGTTCTCAGGTTATCTTACTAATCAAAGTCCCTGCGCTAATGTTAAAAGACAGGTGCAATCTTTTATGGTTGTCTAAAAAAGTTTGCAACAGGGCTTCATTCTTTCTCCAGTGTTATTTACGGTTTACATGAATGATATTGGTCTAGCAATTTATAACGCAAATCACAAGAAAATTCATTTAAATACTGACGCTGCTGGTCCTTACTATTGTCCACCATAACCCCATCCAAGTGAAATAAGTTTAATTTGGTTTAAACTGTACAACATGGTCTTTTCCTGGCGTCTTTCTCAGGTTCCTTTCTAACTTCTTTCTATCACTACTGCTGACAGGAAATACAGAGAGTTGAGATGGTTCTTAACAAAAAACAAAACAAAACCTTGGAATTTGGATAAAGACAAAGCTCACTTATAAAATACATATTTAAAACTGATTAAGAAATTATAGGTAAGTGTAGGGTTTTTTTTTATCATAAAAGGAAAACCCTCTTGAACTCTTAAATTAACAGAGAACTTACTGTAGCCACTCTGTTTACGGGCCATGGAGACATTGTGTATGTGCTGCCAACAGCAACCACTCCTCAGGTCTTAGTCAGATTTAGTCACAGTGCTTTGTTACAAATGCTAAATCTCTAACCCAGTATTGGCTTCTGTATAAATGTTCTATTCCTTCAATCTCTCTTGAATCACTCAGTGGTATCTTTTCATTTATAGAGCATTTACTGGAAAGGTCTCATTGTAGCTTACATTACAGTTCACTTCAGAAATCAAGTGCATGCCACCTTTGTTCCAGTAATGCATGCTTTTCAATGTCTAAACCAAACTAGTTTAGTTATTGTCTGTTTTGTTCCACATTGCTTAACTACACATGAGAAGGATTTCAAACTAGATGCAGCCATTCCATAGTGTGCTTTTTAAGTCACACCTAAGTTACATTTTAGTGACAGAAACTTTCTCCTGCTTTTAATGTACATTGTCTTTCTCTCAGTGAAAAAAATATAAATTGACAGAAAATTGTCTTGGTTGTGTTCACATGCTTTATCTAATTTCACCATCCAGACCTAGAGCAACGCACTTAACTATTGTTTGTTTAAGATTGTTTGAAAATGGTTCTTCGAAATATTATGTTTTTATTTCTTTGGAAAATTCCCAGACCTAATAATAATTTGTGGCCAGTTGTCATATGAAATGAGCCTTTTGTCTTGTTCTCGCTTTTGCTTGTTTCTGATGCACTTCTATTTTCACTCTAAAAAGATTCTCTGGATATTCTGAGAAACTGAAATGAGTTAGTTTGCAAGAGGAAGCTTGCAAAATTATTGCAAGATGAATTTTTAAACACGACTGTTGAACAGAGCAGCATGCGCACATTCAGAACATATCCATCTCGGTTTGCAATGGGGAGAAGTAAAACTCTCGTCAATTTTTTTTTGGATATAAAATTTCCCAGGGTATTTGGGACATGAGGTCAGATGGAGTTCAGCTGATCTGTTCAACACTCATGACCAATTTAGCATTTCAGACTTGTGTTTTCATTTTCAGGACCCGAAGACACGGGTAAGGAAAGAATTGCATGCTTGTCCCTCTGTGAAAAAAACAGGAGTGGGATAAATTGTTGGACAACTTAAGACCCTCTATATTTCTCCAAGCCAAGTAAACCATTGCGTCGTTAACAATGTTGTTCATGCTGTTAAACGTTTGATTTAGCCTGCAAAGTGCAACGCCACATACCACATAAGTTCAAAAGTTCAGCATGGCCATGAACTTTGTCAGGTCTCATTATATTGTACAGCAAAAGTCATAGCGTTTCCAGGCTGGGGCACGTACTGCACCCGCGTGGAATAACCCGACGGACCCTGTGAGAACGTCCGATTTGAACTCCCGGGCCGACGCTTGCCGGTTTAGATTAAAAACAGGTTAAGAAAGAAAAGGGGAAAAGGGAAAAAAATAGGTTAAGAACCAAACAAGATAGTAAAAAAGGGATAAACCAGATAGAGCTGACGGGAGATTACAAACTTAGACCCAGATCATAAACAAAGCCGGTATCTCTGGCACGGAACAGGACACCTGATAGATAAGACCTTAGACTTGAAACAGTACCACACAGGAGGCACGTTAACCCACTTTTCAGTGGGTTTTATACCTGTGAAGACCCTCACCCGACCGTAAAGTCAGGCAGCCTCTTTGCCTTTCTTTGCTGACTCAGCGGCTCCACAAGGAGGAGGAACTGACACATCCTCGCTAATTTCTGAGAAGTGACTCTTTGATGAGCATTGTACTTGTTGGCACAATAACTTGCTGATTGCCCTTTCAACCAGGAACTATCCAGTACCCAAGAAAGGTTTGGCTATCTGCATTTTTTAAAGACATTTCTACACCCCCATCCAGCGACCAAAATTCTCATTATTACATGTAGCATCGGTAAGATTTTCAAATGTTAATATAAGCTGAAAAGAAGGGGGCAAAATGTTGGTGTATGTTTCGGGGTTACACGAATTTCAAGGCTCATTGTAATACAGGATCTCCTGTCAGATTATTTAAAAACTCTTGAAAGTCCAACACAGCAGGGTTGTCAGTTCTTGTCTTAATGGGTTACTGCGGGCTCCTTATGCTTGGTACTTACCTTATTCAATTAAGTAAGGAACGATAAGTATTTGATATCACTGTAGGAGAACTGGAATCCAAACACTACAATAAGATGTGTCTGATGAGGGGTTTACAATGCACTGTAGACCATGTGCATGGTGTTTTTTAAAAGTAAATCACGCTGATACGATTCAAACAAAGAAACAAAGAAACAAAAGAATACATATGGGAATTTTATTATATCAGATTTTATCAGCGGCCTGAGAGTCGAGTTAAATTAGAGGAATCTCCACTTGAGGACAGAGAGCAGAGTCTCCAGGGTCCAGGGCTGGGAGATAACAGAGAGAGACTCCAGTCTGTCTCTCTCTTTGTTGAGCGTAATCTCTGCATCACGCAGGAGCCGCTGTCACATCTCAGAGCTCACCTCTGGCCACCGCGGGCCCTACCTGCCTCTCTTCACTCCTTACGCTCCTCTCTGTGGGGGAGCGCATTCAGTTCTCCTCGCGTGGCAATCCGTAATGGGCGTATTCACGCTCACGTTCATGACAATCTGTCCTGCACTCTGAAACCAACCCATCTGAGGAATTAAGAACAAGCCTCAGGAAAATGATCATCGTTTTTGCTCTTAGGCCTGCCCCTGAGTAGGAGATACATTCATGATTTCATTGGTTAATTGTTGTTGTTTTTTTTTTAATTTTTTTTTGCATTCTTTTTCTCTCTAGAATGTTTTGTCCCCTCATTCAGAATGTTCCTGCCATGTTAACTGTTCTGTTGTATTATCAAGTCATCATTCTGCCCTGATGAGCATTGATTTGAAACACTTGGCTTCATTGATTCAGAAATGAATGGACAACCTGATGCTGATGTTCCCTGTCCTAGGGTTTGATTGGTCTGTCCCCCTGTCCCTCCTGCTTGTTAGTGTCATTTGGCCTGTACATGAACTCCAGTGGACTTTCTCCTCTTAGCTCTCCCACAGCTAAGAGTGCAGGCAGCTGCCCAGTATAGTCCAGATATTTAATCCAAAGGTGAAGATAACAAAAAAAAATAAAGAAAAAATAAAAAAAAAGGAGAGAAACCTGGGGCAAGTGATTATCTCAGTACATACATACATACATACATACATACACACACACACACACACACACACACACACACACACACACACACACATAAATACATACATACATACATGCACACACACACACACACACACACACACACACACATAAATACATACATACATACACACACACACACACACACACACACACACACACACACACACACACACACACACACATAAATACATACATACATACATACATATATACATAAGGCCAAAATTTTAGAAAACAAATCAGGGCTGGAAAGAACTGAATATTTGGAGTTTCATTTCTAGATTCTCAGTCATTGTGTCAAAAAAAATCAGAACTGCTACCAACACCACTGGAAATGGTACCAGGGCTTTTTTTTTACATGGTAGTTTCCAAACTAGAGTTTAATGATTCGTACATTTCTCAATTCTGAAATTCCCTTCATTTTATAATGTAATTTTGATGCCAAGTTACCTGGTCATGAGTGTGTCTCACTACATAATTAGTCATGTGTAGTCATGGAATGTGTTTCATGTCCACACCTTTCTTCCTTCCTCCAAAAATCACCACCTCACCCATCTGCTCTCAATGAATCCTGACTTATCAACATTTTCTGGAAATAGATCATTTAACCTAGTGTTTATTATGAGGTTATCTCCTTATGCATGAAGAACAACGTAAACCTCTGAACTTAAGTAAACAAGAGAGAATATTGCAGAGTTCACCGTGGATCTGGTTGTGTATTATTTGCGTGTCTTCTCAGAAAAGCCTGATTTTGTCTGGCTGCTGTAGATAACATCCCTCTAAGTGTTTTTTTTTTCAACTCATTCATTTTCCTTGATAACCGAAAGAGCTTATAAAAGAAACAGAGATTCACTGTTGGATTTGATGTGTGGTGTTTTCCCCCAATCCATCAACTGTGTAATATCATAGACAGAGGTATGTTAAGTTGTTGTGGTATGTGGGGATGGGTAATGGATTAGCTTCCCAAAAAAAGAATGTTAGAAGAAAAAAAAAAGTTTAATTTGCCTCTCCATATAGCATGACCTTCAGTTTGAAGCAGCTGCCATGGTGGGATTTGGAAAGAGGCAGTCAGAGAGGAAGACTGCCCCAGTTCACTGGAAGGGCAGAAGCGATATAGAGTAGCATGCCTGCGTGACACTTGTACACGCGCACACACACACACACACACACACACACACTCTCTCTCTCTCTCTCTCAGTCACTCTTACTCTCTCACACATATGCTGAAAGAGTTACCTCTTTCTGTCCCACCACAAATCTCCCATTACCTCAACGAGGAGAGGCACGCTTTGCAACATTTCACCCTCATTCAAGCAGCCATTATCTTCCCCTCTCATACTCCTCGGGTTCATTCCCATGTCAGGCCGAATGCACAGGTTCATTTATTTTGTGTGTCCATCACTGCTAATAGAAAACACGGTTGGCCTGCGCTGGAAAGCCAGAGCTTAAGCATACACTTTAGCCATCTTCTGAACAGATAGGCATTCCTGAGGTTACAGGTTCAGTTGAAAAAAAAAAAAAAAAAATTAGTCCCTGTTTTTGTCCAACCGCACAGTCTAGGCAATTACCTGTAGCCATGGACAGTATTGAATATGACTCATCTTGAGCAATGACTTTTGTCTTTGAAAGTCATGCAGGTAATTTTCTTCTTTTTTTTCTTTTAACAGTTGTGAAAATGTCTTACCTTATCTCACTTGTATTTGTCTCATCTGTCAAGAACAGCATTGTCCAGCCTGTTTCACTGTTAAATCTTGGCTTTGATTACATGGACCTTAATTGTTCAGACTCTTAGTGTCACACCTTATCTACCTCAACTGCATGACACTTCTTTTAGATTCTAAGAATATAGGCTATAGGTAAACATAAAGTAGACTTTTAAATGAACCCTTGTGAATGAGACGCCAAGTCTCGTTCATGCACCTCAAAACGAGATAAGCTTTAGGGCTCTTGCTGGAAGTGAATTCCTGGGAACACTATAATAAAGATAACCAATCCTATGTTGTCATATGTTGTCCTGAGTGAGAACTACTTTGGAATTTCCAAGAACAGCCAGAGTATTGACTGATTAAGACAGAAATTAAATACGTATAATTTGTATGTACAAACGTTCTCACACAGATTTTGTTAATAAATTTCATCCGCAAGTGTTGCTTATATGAATGAACTGTTCCAAAAAAAGATTAATTAAAAGTTGCCTTGAAGACAATGTCTGAGTCACAGTGAGTGGACATAGGTGTACCAAGGCACCAGGAGGATGAAACACAGTAAACCAGGTGGAGCTGACGCCATACTGAGACAGACAAGGACAGATGACGGGGGCTCCTCACAGCTGGGAAACCAGTCAGGCTGTCTGACCAGGGTGTCTCCCAGTGAACTCCAAAGCCCTGCTTAGACCCCCCCCTGACCTGAACATAACCCCTGTGATGCTAATTCTTATTTATGGCCTATTAAAACGCAATGTTTCATTCTCTCAAGCAGCACCTTGATTCATACCAAATTTATCACACCAGGCTCAGCTCGCGCCATTCTGACTGGACGGCTGGTCAACCAGATCTTAATTAAACATTTAAACCATGTTTCCTTGTGTACCAACACGTCCAAGAGCTGAAACGTGACTTAAAAGTGACTCATCCCCGTTTCAGAAATCAAATTAAACGATTCCCATTGGATAGCAACCGATATCGATGCTCTAAGAATATAGATGCTCAGAAAATCAGATAAATAAAGTGCACTAAGTGGAAACCTCATTGCTTTGAAACTTTTTGCTCTTTAATTGGCAGTGAAACCAATGTTGCTGTGTTCATCAATTCTGTAATGTATCAAAAAGGGTGACATGGGAGAGAAGGAAGAGGATAGGTAAATAGAAGAGAGTTCCTGTAAGACGGAGTGTCGTTTGATGGCACGGGACCTGGTACAGAGCTGTCTGAAGTGGTACCTGCTAAGTGCCGTCATTAAGTTGGAGTCAAAGTGTCTAGATGGTTGCATTGTGCACCACAGCCCTTGTTTCCTGTCGGCCCTGGAGATGTTAATTGTCCTCAGGGCCTTCATAATGGGAGGGATGGAAGGCTAGAATAGGAGGGGAGGGTGGGGGGGTGGCTGACAGGACAATGGAGCTGGAAAGGTGACAGAAAGATACTGCAGTTCTAAGTCCGCTGTTACTGCCATCAAGTCTAGTCAGCCTGCCCTGCCTCCCAGCACCTTATCACTTTAGACTTGTCACACAGGTTACTAAAACATGGTACAGAGATCCAGAATGTCAAATTCCTACTCTCAGGTAGTGATACGTTACGCAATAATCATATAATCTGGTCCGCTGAAACAGAATTTTCATTTTTAGGGAATCGTCCGTAATATCCTTTGATCTGCTGCGCTCCCCCCCCCCCCCTCGAGGTAACGCCATGCTGCTTTGCATTTTACGCCAGTGCAAGTGCTGTCTGATACACGGCCAGGTCGTAATGAGGACGCGGCCGCCGCGTGGAACGGCATCCTCAGATCCTCAGCCCCTTCAGGGACTGTAAAGGTAGCGCCGTTAAAGACAGCCCCGCCGTAAACGCGCTTTGATACGTTTTACTTTACGGGCCCTGATTTGTTAGGACGAGGAGTGATGGGGGAGACGGGGAAGAGGCTAACCGTCCTCATAAAGAAAATGCTGGAACTGTCTGGCAATTCTCGTATCTCAACATGTAAATGTGTAGAATATCTTATCTTATCTTATATATCTTAAATGGTAAAAATCTTAAAGATGACATGTTGTTAAAATAACTGTTGTTGATGCATTTTACCTCAGGCAAAACTTTAATAAAAAAACCAACCCCCCCCCAAAAAAAAACAACAGACCTATTTGAAACGCTCTTTCAAAAATACTCGCATTTAAAGACTCTTGCCTGTGTGAGAGTGCTCACTGAGCAATCCTGAACAAACGTGAATACTTTTACCACTACCCTTACAGAAATGTCATTGAATATCAGAAGCCACACGTTATATCAATGATACTTGTGTGTTGTCTGGGCATGGACAGACCATGCCTGTGTGAACATGACTGACTGCTGAGGATGCTTCATTCCATGCTGGTGGAGGACTCTCTCCTGTGCAATTTCAGCAGCAGTTTGAGAAATGCTATTCAGGTAAGAAATAGGATTGACTTGCAAGCTCCATTAGCTTTGGGGTTTTTTTTTTTTTTTTTCGGTTTGAAGACCTCCTACCCTTGCGTGCTTTGCCAGTACATTCATCATCCATTTTCACTTTTGTTAAGGCCGTGCTTTAAATGATCAATCATAGCCAAGTGTTTGTTTTAGCATTGCCCATCTTTCATTGTCACCATCAAAGGACTGTCTTGTCTTCTTTGTAGGGGAGAAAGAGCAAGAAAAAAAAAAAAAGAAGAAGAAGAAGAAGAAGAACAGACCGTAGTGTCCCACGTCCGCGGCATTAAGGTCGTGCGAGGAGCCGGGAGCATTAACTGCGGTAACATGACGTGTCTGTTGGTTTTGAGAGCGAGTCGCTGATTCTCCCAGATCTGCCCTCCGCTTCACCTTGAGAGGCAGCCGTGGCTGCCATCCCTCTCCATCTGTCACCGCCAGAAATGCTTCGCTCTGACTATAAGTCTGGGTTCAGCCAAAATTCACCAAGGCTGCACTGAAACAGGCCTTGAACATCACATATTGTATGAATCAGCCATGTGAATACAAAAAGTTTTTTTTTTTTTAATGTTCAGATTATTTTGTCAATCACCATGAAGTATGGTGAATGTTTCCAGTGTGGACCTTAATGTAGGAGGTATAACAGTCAGTTGTTTTACTTCATGCTACCTCAGGTGAAAATTCGTTTTTTATGCCGCCAGCTTCCATTACTTACAAAAATTGCTTCTCCCAGTACATTAATGAGGGGTGAAAAGTTTGAGAGTTTGATTCTTAGTGGATAGATAAGGAACATTTGATGTAGTGACACCAACCTGAAGAGGGAGAGACAGAAAACAGAGCAACAGGTGGAGTAAGAGCTCACAGTGGGATTAAGCAGTGAGAGTGAATGGAATGGAGTCGAGATGGCCGGAGACTGTGATAAATGTCGTACCATCGCCTGAAGGGATTGTGGATTCTTTAGATAATTATGTCCAGGGTTCCACACACACATAGTTTTATATATACAAATGGTACAACTGAATGTACCTCGGTACAAAGTTTCATCTAGATAGACATACTGAGAACCATGCTCTGGCAGGAGATGTTAAGATGCATTGCATTACAGAGTCAGCCTGATTCTCTGTGAACATGCAACAGAAATAAGTTTTTTTTTCATAAATAAATAAACGAGAAATTCTTGGAAAATGAAATGATAACGATCTGAAGTAAAATGTCAGCCTCCGGAAAGTTTTTGTTCTCCGGTTTTCAAAGTAAAAATTTTTTTTTCTTTCTCTTTTTTTTTTTCTCAGAGCCAGGTCAAATTAGTCGTGCTGTAATGGTTGAGCTTTGGTGTCAGGGCTCTCTGAGTGTGTATCAAAAAAAAAAAAAAAAAAAAAGCCCTGGATAAAGCCCTTCCCCTTACGACCAGGATCCCCCTGAACTGCGAATGAACCCGACTGTGCTCATGAAAGAGGCAGCTGCCCATGCGTTCCAAAAAAACTGTGCTTCATGAAAGGCTGACCTCAAATTAAAAAGCAAAAACTTCCTTTGCTGAAGTACAACAAACCATTGAGAGACATGTCTGGGATACAGCAACCATTGAGATAAGGCTGAAGAGGTTGTACATCATCCCAATGAACTGCCTTGTTTAGAGAGCAAATGCGCCCCCCCCCCCCCTCCCCGCATGACCCCACATCTTAGCTGACCACTTTTAAACACTCAAAGACAACAAAAAAAAAGATGATTGCAAACACAACAACACCAATAACCGTACAACAATGCACTTCATGCTAAATTGCAGTTCTTGAAAAGAGACTTAGATTATAACATCAGTTGAGGCGGTGCATTAGATCAGAAGATGAGTGCCATGTGAAAGAAAGAGAAGCTTCCAGACTGTGTCAGCACTGAGCCTCTACTGACATTATGTAACATTTTGGATGTCACCCGACTGAAAACATTTCATGACTAGGGGAACAAATCCTCCCCTCTCAGTCACATACGATTGTGTTGAATCCTCTGTCTCTTCCTTATCCCGGGGTACAGCAAGCCCCAGTAAAACTACATCAGGACACTCTGAAGTCACCATTGCATATACTCCTGTTCCTTCAAAGCCAAATCTGATATTATTGGTGTTATGGAGGCAGAAAGATGGGCTGTGTCAGGACCTGAAAGAGACACTGAGTGCCTGTTAACAGTGATGTCACAGTCTGTTGGTTACCGGGACAATCAGTCCTTGTGCCACTTTCTCACATCTGAACTGGGTCATTTTGACCTCATTGAAACAAAAGAAACACAATTTTAAAAAATCACCAACTGAACTTAAATATTACTGAATTGGTCCTTGCAGCTTACCGAGTATTTTGTTCAATGGCTAAAATGAGCAATATATATATATATATATATATATATATATATATATTTTTTTTCTCATAATGAGTTTGCTACGTTTAGTTTGGTGCTGTTTTAGCTGGCAATTTTACTTTTTTTCCCCACTAACCTTTAATGTAATCTGATTCAGAAATAACTAGACTCTCATCTGGTCATTTACAAAAATGTTTCACTGCACCTGCGAGACCGGGCCACAGACCAAATGGTGAAGGAGCGGGCGAGTTGAATCTGTTTCATGGTCGGTAGGTTTTTCACATCTCTGTCACGCCAAAATCTCCCCTATGGGAGAAGAGTCTGGGTCGCGACAGCCAATCAGACAGGGAGATAAGAGGCAGCAGCGGCGGTAGGTAGCAGCAGCCCTGCTGCAGATGCACTCACAGGATGCTCCATTACACGCTGTAATTACAACCAGGAGCCTTAGCGAGTGTGAAAGCGACTGATAGCATCAGGTCATTCGGTGTACAGGAGTTCAGCAGGAGCAAGGCCCGGGTGAATTAGACAACCCTGACATGTTTTCATTGCCCTGGATCTAAAGTCCCCCTGTCCGCATGCCTTAGCCTCATAGCCATTCACCCCCCCCACACCCCCCACCTCAACCCCTCACGACAAAACTATCCGAGGAGGGATGGTGAAAAGGAAGGGGAGGAGGGCCTTCTTCTTGCACTGCTGGTGTGCAGCACCTGCTGCATTGCTGCTTATGGATGTTAGAAAACAGAACACAGGTGAGGCAATGTGGACCCCCAGTGCCCCCATACAAACCTCTCTCATTCATCTGAGGGGGAGTCCATGGGGTCAGCGAGGGGACAACCACAGGAAACCTCTCAGAAAGACACAAGCAGGCTCTCTCTCTCTCTCTCTCTCTCTCTCTCTCTCTCTCTTTCTCTTTCTCTCTCTCTTTCTCAGCAACACAGAACATATACTCTCTCTCTCTCTCTCTCATTCCCTCTCTCTCTCTCTCTTCTGCCCTCAGCTTACCCCCAAACCACCCCCTGTCCTCTCTCCCCTCCCCAGCCCAGCGACACGCGCTGATTCCACAATCAGATTTGTCCATTTATTTTGAGGTCTCGACCCCGCCGCCTTTGGGAATGTGAACTTTTCTTGTTTATTGGTGGCCGTCAGGCCGAGGCTTGTGAAGAACAGCTGTGTGTGTGTGTGCGCGCGCGTGTGTGTATAAGTGTGTGTGTGTGTGCGCGCACGCAAAATGCCTCCATTTGGCTGGACTTGGATTGCTCCCATTAAGTAACAAAAGCAGAGTGCACTCCTCATTTCACACACAGGTCAAAACCAGTCCAATTTTCACACTTAATATGGGACACATTTTCACAAGCCTGCACGTTGTCACTTTTTTGCAGTTCTTTTATGTAAGAAGAGAGACAAAGATGTGAAAAGCAACCATAAAAAAAAAAAACAACAAAAAAAAACCCAAGCTGAAATACACATGAACTGAAAAACACACCGACACACCCATTTAATCAGAGATATGACGGTAGAAAGAGGGAAATAGTTTGTACTTGGAGCTGTCACCTGTGCACGTTCCTGCTGTGTTATTTGTTTGCTTGGTGCTGTGCTGCATGGATGGGGAAAAGTCTGGGAGGAGCAGTGGCCTCCAGGAGCAATGGAGGTGCACTGTCTCCTGTCACCAGCCTGGATTTATGATGCATCCTCTCACTTTGAAGGCTTGTTCTGTTTGCTTAGTCACCACTAACTGCTTTGCATGTCCTGTCTCAGCACATGTTCATTTACAACCCCACTCTACAGAGCTTCAGTCATGACCCTTCAATAGGGCACAGGGCATTTAATTTCTAAATGGGCAATACTGATCTGTCTCTCCCTCTCCTTCTCTCTCTCTCTCTCTCCTCTCTTTTTTCTTCTCCATTTATCTTAACAGATAACAGCACAGTTTTAGGTTCAGTTAAAATGATCCTTTTGTAGTGCTGATAAAAACAAGAGTTCACAACTGTGTCATTTCAGTCCTTTTGTTTTGTTGGAAAGGAGCATCTGACTCCTTTTATGGTGCAAAAGTGGGGGTCAAATGGCCTGATAGCGTGTAGCGTGAGGGGACGCAGCAACAACAGGAAATGCTTTCTACTTCATTTAAAGTAGAGTAGGTGAGAGAGAAGGGAGAGTCTGCTTTCTGTATCCCTCCACTGTAGCACACACACACACACGCACACACACACACACACACGCTGTCTACAACAACGACAGGAAGTATCAGCAAAGTTCAGGCATGGGTCAGCATAGACATTGCTCCTCCCCGTTTGCCCACCCGCCCACCCCCCACCTCCTCCCTTACAACCTCCCCCAACATGGCACCACACAGACACACACAGACACACACATACACACACCTGAACACTTTTTTTTCAGAGGTCACAGAGACTACCAAGGGGGGTGGGATCTCAGAGCAAAAGGGTACAACTACCGTATAATTCAAACAATTAAAGAAACATTTCGCGACCAGCAGTTGAAGGTGCCGTGTGCGTTAAGTGTGTGACTGACCTTTTCTTGAACCCATTTATGAACTTCTGTTTTGGTTTTCTGGGTTGAGTGGGTGTCGTAAGGATCTAAGCACGTCCAATCACTGCGCCTGCTCAGCACAGACAGTTATAAACTTTGCCACATATTGTTTGGCTTATGTAACTGTATCGCACACGTTTTCCTCTTGAGATAAACAGAGTTGGGAGGTAATCCAAACAGTTGTCAGTTTGGGGGAGGCTCTTCACCGACATACCAGCAATGTTTTTACACAGCAAACTACGTGCATTCACTCAGCCTGATATACCGAGGCAAATCAAAACAGATTTTATGGGTTCTGGGCGGGGCTTAGCAGGCTGATGCGACAAAACAGGCTTCATTGATTGTGGGCGGGGCTTAGGAGGTTGGTTTGCCTTTATTTAGTGTAGGTGTTGCTTGGGAGGTTGGCGTCACAAACTTATTCTCATGCAGGGGTCACTGAGAGTCAAGGAAGTTACAATACAGATGCACAGTAACATTCCATGAAGCTACAGATATCAGCACCTTTTAAGTTTAAGGATCGCTTTTAAAAAACACGTTCACCATCTCACACCATGGATAATTACAGTAGGACAGAACAGAACACTTGACTTTAACCATTTTATCCAAACAGCACAGTTCAACTTGATAAACCTACAAACACAAACCTCAGCGAAAATTGAGATCTCTTCCTATGAATGAAAAACATTCAGGAACCTATTTGAGAATTTAAAAAAATAAGTCAAGTTGAAGAAAAAAGGTTTAATGATCCAACACAGACAAAAAAAAACAAAAACCTTGTCTTACTTCAACGCATTGTCTCACTGAATGATATCTCTCTCTGTTAGAGAGTAAAGTAGGCAAATGTGAAGGACAAGGGGGAGGACTTGGGCAGGTTTGTAACTGCTGATGCTTGTGAAACACGGCATTGAGAAAGAGGGTTTCACGGTCTAATGACTATTTAACTGGGAAATTGAATAACGTTTTTTCTTGTAATACAGCTCATAAAGATAAAAGAGTGATGATTTAAGGAAAGAGAAATGTTAACTCCAGGTCAGCTTAAAGGGAAAAATGAGACTAACAAGTGCTGCTCTAGTGCCCCCTGGTGGGGGCTTCCTGAATTGCCTCAATGAAGGTGACATTATGACACTGGAACACTATAAAATTCAGTACAGTGAAAGCTAACTTAATAAATGTGAGTTTCATGTTATAAAAAAAAAGAAAGAGAGAAAAACTGAGGACTTGGGGCACATGCTGTGGATGTAGGCATCTCCACCACTTGTCTAGAGAAATTCTGCCACCTAGTGGTCAGTAGTTGCTACAATGAGAGGCATGAAAAAGAATGTGTGTCAATGAGTAGCCCATAACATGGTGGCAGACTGATGTCAGCAACGTTGATACCATCAAATATCACCAATCGTGAATGAATAAAGGCTGTTATAAAACCATGTCACTATTAACTAATAATTGAAATGCTTTTCTTTATGTCTTCAGTAGAGCACTCTCTAGTTGGATGCAGTTGTACAAAAAGATGGAGTTGCCTCTCAAAAACACACACTGTGTGCCCACGGCTCTTTTGGAAGTAGAGACATGTCAGAGGAATATGTTTTTTTTTGTGAATTACAGAGATACGTCACACCTTTGGGTCATCTATCTCACATATGAAATGAAGTTTTCAGTAAGCTTCACTTGCACGGTCTGAATCCACTTTTAGTGAATTATCTTCCTCTTCCACACAAGGGAAGAGAAAAAAGCATTCACTTTGGAACTGAGAGGATTTTATGTTTTATATACATATATATGTATATATATACCATGTAATATTTATTTCATCAGATTATATCTTTCTAGATCATTCTTATTGTATTAGTTGTATTTTCATTTTTTGTTACTAGTCTTATATTCTCTTGTTTTAAAGATAAACTGTTGGTGACTTTTTTTTCTAATTCAGACCTTTAAAATGTAATGCTCCCCTAGAATGATCCTCCCCTAGGTTTCAATCACGGTATCCATGCTCCCTTGCCAACATGAAAAGTTAGGTCAACTTCCAAAACGTAAAAAAAAAAAGAAAAAAAAAGAAAAAGAAAAAAGACGCGGGCCAAAACGACCAAAAACTTCATTAAAATAAACGTACAATTTTTAGCTAGCTTTGACCTTTTTATTTCAAGTATATGAACTGCACTTCTATTCAGCAGTTTCCATTCAAGACCGTCTCTTAAGAGTCTTTCATCATTTTGATGATTGTTCCTTTTTACGAATCCTACGGCAGCGACCGGTGCTTATTACAGATTAAACACAGCATGCTCCGTGCCCTCCCTGGTCATCACCTCCTCCCTTTTACACAACGTATTAGTGATCCGTACAGAGTTTCCATGAATGATGCCTGCTAAGAGAGGGATACAGACGTCTCTTCCCTCCCTCCCCCGGCTCTCTGACAGCCGGGGCATTAATCCTCATCAGACGGCAGTCACAAAGCCCAGCCCAAACGCTGGAGCCACAAACTACACTCTCTCCTCTGACGGATCTGTGTGTCAGTCGGGGGTTTGGTCTCCGGTGCTAGAGCTGATTTGAGGGCTCGCTGTTCTCAACCCCTCCATCAATAACAATCAGTGCAGGACCTCAAGAGAAGAGACAGAACAGGCCAACATCTGTCTGCCTTTCCTACTATTAACAGTGTGCCATGAGCATTTTTTTTTTTGGTATGTACACGTCTTTACCGGAGTTGATTCCGTGTGTTTACAGTCAGATCTGAGATCTGTTCCCCGGGACGTTTCACATTTCTGTTTACAATCACTAAATCTAGCTTTTCTTTCTTTCTTTTTTTTTTTTTTCAGTGACATGACCAGTTAAGACAGAACCTCACCGTCCTGCTCCCGGGAGCCCACAGCAGTGCACGCTTTACCTCTCTCCCTGCTTTAAAACACCTGACTCCACTCACCCGCTAATTCTTAAGCCCTTGATAAACTGAATCACATGTGTCAGAGCAAGGAGACACACAAACTGTGCAGAACTGTGGCCTCACCACAGAGACGCTGGGAAATAAACAGTCAAAACAGGAACAACTCTGAAATACTGCGTTGATACAAAGCACACAATGACTTGTGTACATCACTTATCATGATGATGATTGTCATTATTATTATTATTAAACAGATCTTACAAAAGATGATTGTAAAATTCAGTTTATTCCATCAGACTGTATTCAGATGAAGCACTCAGTCATACACGACGGCACTTTTCTGGACCTGACTTCCTAAACCATCTCACACATTATCTTTGGTAAATCAGCATATTTAGGCCATGACTGGTCCTCTTCCCAGACTAAGCTACATTCCAAATTGAGATGACAGAAGAAAACAAAGTTTGTTTGTTTGTTTTTTTTTTACATTGTGCAAAACATTTCTTTATAAAAAGACCTCTGTACCATTGGTTAAAAAAATACAGCAATTCATACACTTTTCACCCATTCACACTCTTCTATAGCATACTCGTCAAGTAGTTTCTTCCCTTTCATTCCCAAAGGCTTTTCCCTACTCATTATAAAGGACATTTTCTAACCTAGTATGAAGATAAAATGTAACTTTGGAGCAAATCAAAACCATAATACAGCATTATGATCAAAATCTACTTCAATCAGCTTGACAAGTCAAATTCAAATGCATGATCTCAAAGGCAGCACAGGAAAACTAAAACAAACAGAAGAAAAACGATTACCAAAAAAAAAAAAACCCCACAACCACAACAATCTGAACTTTTCAGTACAAATGTGAAAGCAATGACATCCAGAAATTCAAGTTAAGAAGAATAAAACCACGCTTTTAAAATACCTACACTAATGACACAAATATCCAAACAATCCATCACTATCCCTTTAAAAGCACATTATATTCTCTGTCTGTACAGGCTTGAACACATTGCAATATATTTCAAATAAATAATTGGTTTGGTAAACAGCTGCTGTGAACAGGAATGGAACCCATACCCAGTATGAAGAGACAAGAATATGTACACACACATTTGTTCTGCATTGCTAAAGCTTCTGGAGATCAGTAGTTGTCTTCTTAGTGCTCACTTGCATAGTTAACAGAGCTGAGCCCTGGTCTCTTCCTGCCTTTGATTTTCAGAGATCCATAACGGGGCTGAGAGAGAGAGAGAGAGAGAGAGAGAGAGAGAAGAGAGAAAAACCACGTTCATAAAAATATTCCCTGAACCTTTCATCTGTTAATTATCGGCGTTGCGCCACAGTTCCGTCGAGAACCGTCGGGGGTTCTCTCTCTCTCTGTGACACTTACGTCTCGGCGGAGTTTGGAGCGTACCACTTTGACGCTGTGGGAGCGCCTGACGCCGCGGGAGGACACGGCTTCGTCCTCGGAGAACACCGTGTCTCCCTCCTCGTCGCTCCCATCCTCTTGCTCGTGAGAATAATAACCTGGTGGGGGCAAAACCAAGCGTGACTGTCCAGGCCAGGTTCAGAACCTCATACACAGACCGCTGTGCACACAACGTCACGCACTTCAATATAGCAGGTAAAGCACATTGTCTTTAGGCCGCAGTAGTAGTATGTGAGTTGAAAGAGCAGTACAGACACTGGTTGGTGCTGGGGAGAAGGTATGTGTACTGGTTTGGTGAGTATTGAGTCAGTGGTCGTTAAGTTAAGCTGGGGGGTGGGGGGTGGTGGGGGTGTTGAACAGCTGCAGGCCTTTGCCCTGCTGGTCTCAGCCTGCTCCTGGCACGGTCTTTTCCAAGCTCCCCCCAGCACAGCCCTGGGCTAAGGAGTACCAGCCTGTGCCAGGGAGACCCAGCCAATGCTGCCAAACCTAACTCTGGAGGATGCCACTGCAGGCCTCGCCGCTAATTGCACGGAGCCAGAGGAGTCAACCAAGAACTGTAGTTCAACCAAGAACTGTAGTGCAGTGCACGGCTGGGTTTCCCGAGAGCGTAGTTCACCTTTCTCTCCAGAAGGGGGCATCAGAGATACAGACTGTCTCTTTCAACCATCTTTCCTTTGTTTGTTCCCACACACCCACGACTGTTTTCGATTACCAAAATGTAACAAGTTTCCTGGGATTTGGAAAAGACGCAATTAATTTTCCTTGGCTATACTTACGTTTTGTGGCTACATTTCTGCAAGCTAAGCAGAGAGCTGGCCAGAATTACAGCATGGTGAGGTATAGTAGTCTGTTCTGAAATTCACTCTTGGCATGTCACGCACCAGTTTTACCTGCTTGGTAAATGACCTTATTTTATATTAATGACAGCTTTATTCTACGCTGCTCCAAAATGATATACACACACACATATATATGTGAATACATAAATAGCCCTGAAAAATAGCCCAGCTGCTGTTAAAGCCTTAGGAAGTAGTAGACTGCAGGATGTAAGAATGAATGATATGAATTTCTCTGACAGGGATGGAGAGAAAAGAATTGAGAAACATACTCCTAAGCAGATTGCTGTAAGCTACAGCGCGTCTTCTTATACGTTGACCTCCATTTGCGCGTAAATCGATTGAGGACATGTAAATGAGCGACACGCGGCGAATTTTTCCCTTTATTCCGTTCAAAACCACAATTAACATCTGACTTGATCAGCTGACGAGCCTTTGCCTCGTCCTGTCTTTGCTCTAAACAGCGGTGGCATTTCCGAGCTCCTCTTTATGATGGCTTCATTGCAGACGAGAGCAAAATGACTTGGATGCCAGTGGAATTTCAAACACATGGCATTAGCATACTGAGATAGAACCTATTAGGTATTCAGCTCAGAGCCTGTCTAAGAGAGATGGGTTTTTTTTTTCCTTTTCTTTTTTTCATCTTCCCACAAAGCTCCACTAGACCTTTCATGCTTGGAACGTGCCACTATTACTTATTACTCCAACACTGGAGACAAATACAAATCTATTATTTTTGCTGGAAGACTGGCAGTGTATTATGATGATATCATTTGTAAAAAGCTTGTGGGATCTGCTTGAAACAACCTTCCAGAAAGCTCTTGGCTCTTTGGGGGCTTTACTGATGTACATAAAGGCGTCGCCATGGTGGGGTTTTTTTTTCTTCCCCCTTGCTGCCTTGCTAAAAGCAGCTCGAATATTCAACACAACTGCAGGCTCCCATTAGCCGCTCAGAGCGGTGACAATAATTCATCTTCGAGGCTGTAGGCATTGTGAACAGACCACCGAGGCAGTAAAACAATATCCAGGCATACTCAGCTGGAGCTGAAACAAAGGGGGGGGGGGGGGGGGGGGTGGGGGGGGGGGGGCGAGGGGAATCTTGAAACCTGACGGGGTGAATAATTAAGGGGGACGTTTAAATGCGGGAGGAGACGTACCGGCTCCGTCGGCCTGGGCGATGTTGCCCCTGCGAGCGGGGTTCGAGCTGGAGTACCCCGGGTAAAGCTGGCCTCCTCCCTCGTCCTGGGATATCTGTGTCAGGTCATGCATGCTGAAGCTCCTTAACTTCTCAGTGATAGCACCTTGGCCCTGCAAACCAAACCGACAAAAAAAAAAAAAAGGGAGAGAGAGAGAGAGAGAGAGAGAGAGAGAAAACAAGTCACCATGCTGCCACCACTCTTATATTAGCCTTTACAACCCTAACAAACACATGACAGCTCAACTCTGTTTGAATGACGAACCTCAAAGTCAAAAAGACACGACAAACAAACCAATGAAAAAAAAAAAAAAAAAAAGAAAAGTACATGCAGGGCATGCATGTTCATGGATGAATATGACAGGATATCAAATCAATATCTGCTGGATGAAAATGGGGGCTCTGTAGGAAATGGCCTGGGTTCTTTTTGTTTTGTTTTTTTTTTGAAAACAGATGTGTTGTGTACTGCTGTGAAGTGATCATTAGTCATATGAAACATGAGCCTATGTCAGTCTGATAGATGAAAAAAAGAAAAAGAAAAAAAAGAAACGTTATGAAAATAAGGAGAAAAGAAAAACAACGACAAAACGAAAACCAAAAAGATGATCTCTGTAAGTGCTTCATTCCCCCCCCCCCCCCCCCCCCCCCCCCCCCCCCCCCCCCCCCCATGCTGTTGACTGTTTTTACTATTACCTCAATCACAGAGAGCAGGCGCATGTGGTGCAGTATTCCTATTGGACAGTATGTCAGTACAGGGTGGAAAGAGAAAGATTAACACCAGGGTTAAGATACAATAAAGAAGAGAAAACAGACTAAAAAGAGGCGAAAAAGGAAGCGGAAGGCAAAAAGAAAAAAGAAAAAAAAAAAAACAGGCGGGGGAGCTTGATCAATACCATGTGTAATGGAGAGTGAGTGATATAGGCTTTTTACAAGCTCACTGGCTCCACTTAAGAGAGTCTGTTAGATGCAAAGTCGACCTTTTCTTCTGGATGAGCCTTTCCAAAAGGAAGGCTCCTCACCTGGCCGCCAGCGTCCTGCCCCGGGGCTGTTTTGGCAGGACAATGGCCAAATGAAAAGCAGAGCAGCTCTCCGCAAACTGGTTTTCATTAACATATTATAGTGATTACATTCATGTCTCAACAAAAAGGCCTTTCAGTTCAGATGTCTAATAACCACTGTGTCCTTTCTCTTTTGAATGGACACCATCGTGTGTGTATGCAGTTCACAGTGCGTTTTAGGAGTAGCTCACTTGTTCGTTGTCTAATGACAGGAATGCCAAACAAAATGGGAATGGTAAATAAAGTAAACGATGTCCAAGGAAAGCGTACTGGCGTAACGGTATTGGTGTCTGACTGATAACCCAGTAACCTTTAGACACAAATCTGCATGCAATTCTAATGCGATTTAAACACAGGAGAAACACACATTGGACCATAATACACAAAGACTTTTAAGAGGAAGCCCTTAGAAACAAGCAGATACACACACACACACACACAGACAGACACATGCACACGCACAGACGCGCACACAAACACACACAGACGCGCGCGCACACACACACAGACGCGCGCACACACACACACGCACGCGCACACACACATACACAGACGCACACACACACAGACGCACACACACACACAGACGCACACAGACGTGCACAAACACACACCACACGCACAGACGCGCACACACACCACACACACAGACTCGCACACACACCACACGCACAGACTCGCACACACACCACACACACACACACAGACACGCACACACACAGAGTCATGCCGTTCCGCACTTGCCTTGACAGCTGCAGAGACAGCTGCGGTTGCAGCTATACTTAGGCCCTGTTTGCCGAAGTTCACCATGGTCTCGTAGCTGCGCTCTTTTGCCTGAACAATGTAGTCATCAATTTCCTATTAAAACAGAGAACAGTTATTCAGAGAAAGTAAGCACACGTCCTTATCTTGTTTTTCACGTGTCGTCAATAGGAAAAATGATGCAACAGAGAAATCTCAGTGTGGTGTTTATACACCAGTGGAACGTGCGAACGTAAAAAGAGTTACCCTTTCTTTTGAAGACAGCAGAGGATGCAGGAGCCTTCTGTAGATCAGACTGGCACCTCTGGTGTACGGAGAAATTAGCCAGATCACAAAGGCAATCTTTATTTCATAATAGAGGGGAAACCTTTGAAAACAGAGAGCCACACACACACAGGCAACAAATGAATCACGTGCCGCAAACAAGCTCGTTTGAACGTCGTGCTTCACAAAATTGATTTTTGATTCTGCATGGGGGAAAAAAAAAAAAAAAAAAGGGCAAATCAAAGCAACTTAATTTTATTAAACCTTGATTATTTTTTTCTTCGTAATTTGATCTAAGATGACAGCAACAAGTTCCTAAATTAAATTACTTGTTTGTTTAGTTTGAAGCAAATCACAGGCAATCAACCAAATGAAGCATTAGTGTACAGTTGAGATAATGGGTCTGATTAATTGGCTGTCAGTCTTACCAAGCTACAGTGAGGTCTGCTATGGTTTCCACCACTGTGTAGAGTGCAAAGACAATCCAATACATCATCCAGCGTACCTAAAGACACAGAGCACACATTTAATGTATGGGAAAGAGGGAGGGGGAGGGGAGAGAGAGAGAGAGAGAAAATGGATATGTATCCGTGAAAATGAATACATGAACACTGCAAAAGACAAGACTATTTGCACTGAAGTCCTACTGTCACTGTGCAGAAAAGAGATGACTCATCCGAACCATGTGACCAGAACTTTCACTCTGATGAGGTCCAGACAGAATCCAACTTAGCCAGACCCCACAGTCATCAGGGCCACCGATCAATATGCAATGGCGGAGCGCTAGACGCGCCATCATATCAGAGCACAGCGCTGGCGCGGAGCCAATACACAATGTGCATTGTACAGTCGTCTGAATCAAGCCTGCGTGACCGAATTGTATATTGCTAGCGCTCGCCGGAATATTTTTCAACATTTGTTAGCGAACTAATCTTACCACAGAGACTGATTCGCCAATGTAAAACCAATCAAGCTTCTTTTCCTAGTGTGAGAAGGAGAGGAGGAGGAGGAGGAGGCATGGCTGAGAGTATAAAAAAGAAAAAAAAAAAAATCATTATTGCCCTGACTTTCATTTCCATGGCGATACACACGGTGCGTGTGCAGCGGGGCCCTGTTTTGTATGCTCTACCTTTTCCCCACGCGCCTCGCCTCCAGCTGCAGCAGCCTTTCAGCCGCTTCGCAGCATTTCAATTTCAAAAGGTACTGCAGACGATCATGTGATCCCTGCCTACAGTTCAGCCTCTCTGAGGTATTAGGTGATATTTTCAGCCTCGGTGAACAAAGTCAAATGAATCTATCCCGCATCAGAATTACTGCCCTGACAGCCCGCGTCACATTTAATTGGTGACCTCCCCGTGAACCAAACTGGGTCCTCCGATCGTCCAAAAAGGGATCAATGCAGCGCGCCAATGCCAGGATCACTGGCGTACGTTAAACCCCCCCCCACACACACCTTCTCCGCCCCCTCCTGTCAGTTCACACAGGTCTAGAGAGATTCGTCCTTCTGACAGAGCAACTCAGGATTTAGAAAAAGAAATCAAGGCTTGTCCTTTGAACATAAAAGAAAAAGGGGCAAAGGGAAAAAAAAAAACAAAAAAAAACTTCAAACCTTAAAGAATCAAGAGAAACGCTTCACGATATCCCAGACTAAAACAAAAAATTTATTAGGTATAAATAGTCTGGATCACTATAAATTTAATCAAAGAACTATGCGAGACACTAGCACAATTTCATCCTCTTCATGGTACCTTGCACCGGTTGTAATTTGAGAGGGTGCAGTTTGAGTTGGGATTCAGCTGTGGGCTAGAATCCAAAACAAGCACTCCTTTCCTGTACAACACCGCCAGAGGATGAGGGTCTCTTTGACCGGCTGCTTTAAAACAAAAGTGAAGTGGTCTTCAGCTTTTTTCTTTTAGATTTCAGCATCTATACTAATCTTAGATATTTAATATTCAGCCTACATTCCCACTATATGATACCTCACCATATGCACGTTTCTACTGGATCCGAGGATCTGTGGTCAGAGATAAATGTAGTAATCCAAGACATTTTGTGTTCTTGTATGCTTGCAATCCAAAACCGATAATAAACAAAACGGATGTGTGTTACGACCTCTTAAAAGCAGGTCAAAGAACTGAAGAAGAATCTGTTACAAAATAGTGATGTTGCTTTGCTTTGCAGTTTAAACAACCACGTTGCATACGAGTGGATGCAAGGCAGAGGCTAAACAAATGCTAAAGCCTATAGAGAGAACATATGCCAGATTGCCTCTAAACTTTATTTTAAGTTGTATATAAACCGGTAGCCTAGTCAACTGGTCTATAAAAAGGAGTGTTGCACAAAGCCTCATTTGCCCAGGCTATTTTGGAGACAACTGAAGAGAGGTTTCTCAATTACTAGTCTGACATTCAGTCCGCACTCAAAGACAAATGCAACCACAGTCATGACTTGTTTTGGGAGTTCAAAAAGGGCTTTCGTGGTGGAATGCTCTTTCTTCTGTTTTCCTAGCCTTTGCCAATAAAAGCCTGTCTGAGTTTACTGAGATGTACTTTCCATTTGAGCATTCAATATTTTAGAGAATCGTATAAACATCTGTAACCTTTGGCGGCCGGTGCCCTAGCTCTGTTGATTGCGTTGGAAGCGATGAACGCAAAATTGTTACCGTCCTGTTTTTGTATCGTCGCTATTCTTATTAAAACCCTCTTATCTTGTAGGCTATTAAAATATGACGTTAAACTGCTTACCGCTAGTCCTCGCTGGGTAATAACTGAGACATAGTGACACATATTACGGAGACTAACAGTTTCAAGACTACCAGTAAAATCCATTTTGGAAGTTTACAACGCTACATATTCACATTTATTACATGAAGCACTGACAAGACAAACTGAGAATTAGATCAAGCATGGCCAGTTCAAAAGTGACTGATGTAGACATACTTTCTGCTCAGGCTTAGCATGGATTCAAAGGCTTGTGCATACTACTCAGTTTTTCAATGGTTCTACTGTGCTGGGACTTAAGAGGTTTTTTTTCTAATAAAATTCCTATAGAGAAGTAAATCAGGAAATGGTTGCCGATCATCCTAAAAAAAAAAAAAAAAAAAAAAAAAGGTGTACAACAGAAAAATCAGCATAGCTCTACACAAAAAACCTGCAAAATTTCTATAGCCAGCGCTATGCTTTGTTATAGCTCCCAGCCTCAATTTCAAAGACACTGCAACAAATTACATCATTCAGCTATACATAAAACTGTCTCTTTTCACGGCCGAGTTACGTTTGTTTCGTCTTATATAAAACTGAAAAGGGATAGCGGCATGCACAGCTGCTGCAGGGGTAGCTACGTCCTGAGGCCGCACACCTAATCAAAAGAGGTCACTGGCAACTCGGTTCCCAGAGCACTTCAACGCAGCGAAGCTTAGAAAATTTAAATGACCAATTTCACCCGGGATGGTAAAAAAAAAAACGATGCGGAGAGTCTGCTGAAAGAAGAGAAAAGAAACGGGCGATATTACGAGCTGTGCGCGGCGTGCGCTCTGACGCGGAGCTCTGATATTAAAAATGTCGTTAATATGCGAGTCTTACGGCCGGAGCGGCGTGGCTCGGCCTGTTTCTGGAGCGCTAAACGCCCGTCTGAGTTGTCTGACTCGAGCCATTGTTATCTAAAAAGACGACAGTCGAGTTTGGCTGGGCCGTAACAAGCATTCCTGCGAGGCACCTGCTCAGATCATTCATATAAGGACACAGCCTTAGAACAGCCTGTGCTACCAGTCACTGCAGAAAAGTACATGTCAATCTGCTCCGGTAAAAAGGGAGTTCACGCCCGCCCGCATGCCTGGACTTGTACAGAAAACACCAGCAAACCGCACAGATCATCAACAGGTATGCATGGCACCGAGAATGTTACATAAACCCTAAAAGTCTAAAAATCCCCCTTTGAATCAATAACAAGGGAGTGAATTAAAATAAAGCTAGTTAGCATAAAGAGGTACTATGTATGTTGTGTAGGTGAAGTATTAAAGTTCAGCAATATAAAGCAACGCTATACAAAGGTTATACTTTTGGATGTTTATCGTGGGTTTAAAGAACTGAACAAGGAAATGTTTCTACAAAGCTGAAGAAGACCATGATGTGATTTTGCACTTACATATTCTTTGACATTTCTGGTTCTCACTGCTTTGTAGGAGTAGTATGCTGGGTAGAGTGTACCAAAGACAAGCCTGTGAATGAAAAAAATAAAAAGGGGGGGGGGGGGGGGGGGGGACACACACGTTAGCTTCTTAAAGTTAATTATTTTCCAACAAGAAAGTAAAAATGGTTACATTTACCATGAACAATTCCTCCAAACGCTTTTCTGTGTCTCCTGCAATACAGAGAGCCTCCCACAGAATTTCCTCCTACTGATTGCATTCACAAGATAAACAAAGATTTCCTTTTCTTTTCCCTCTGCCGAATGCAGCGAAAAAAAAAAAGAATGAAAAGAAAAAAAAAAGAAAAAAAGAAAAAGAATGAAAAAAAAAAAAAAATCTCAGCACATGGAGAGACCCTGCCTGAAACAAAATCCCATGTACAATTCACATAATGTACAGCTAATGCAGTCCAGCCCAATGTGTCTTTGCAAGGGCATTGGGTGGGGGCCAGAACTCCCAGCGCAGCCTCTGAGTGGCTGACCTGAGCTAATACACCAACAGATGGGAACAGAGCCAGTCTTTCATCTGGAAGCAGCTCTCAGCTGAGTCTCATTTATTACGTTCCACTCTGCTAAATGTGCGGGTGAGCCTGCGGAACAATGCATACTGGAACCTCCAGAGAAAGTCGCCCCCCCCCCCCCCCCCCCCCCCCCCCACCCCCCCCCCCCCCCCCCCCCCCCCCCCCCCCCCGCTGTCCCCACACCACCACCGCCGCCTCCTACACCCCTCTCTGCTCCTCCTCCAACCTTTAAGCTTCCCAGCAGCATTGAGCAATTAGCGCACAGTGTGTACTCCACGACGCTCAAAGGATGCCAACCACGGAAGAACCGCAGCTGTGTTATAACTTCCCTTCCCCACTAGACCTGCGTACATACACCATCTAGACTAAAATGGGCTGAAGAGCATAAACAAAGAGAAAGGCACAAACAAAGGCTGTGACCAGCACGGAGATGAATTTCTAAACAGAGTCTGAGAGGCAGCCATTGCAAAGCATGCCAGTGTTCCAGACTGGCTCTGTTAATATGCTGCTGACAGATGAAGAAAGCCTCTAACATAAGCCAGAGTCCAGACAGTTGGGCCATGTATTCACTTTAAGCATGCGAGACAAGACATCAAGAGACAAAAGGAGATGTCATTCCTATAACGTTTCTGAGATCGAAAAGAAAAAAAAAACCCCACTGTTCTCACAATTGCCTCTTATTCCAAAAGACTGTTTGTGCGTTTTAAGTCCGACCGAAATACTGGTGTTCCAAATACAGACGTATAAAAGATCTGAGACGCATTCGAACAATTGTGCTTTTGGGTATCATCCAACTGTGTTAAGAGCTTGATATACTGCGGAAACCTTGCACCCAGGCAAACATTCAGGCAATCTGAAATATTAATGTATCTCTGCTCTTCTTTGCAGAGAAAACATGTGTGCTTGACTCAGCAGTGCTGCTAAATAGGGTGAACATTTGTGACGTGGTTCTCCTGCCAGATCCAGGCTATTTTTGACCTGGTATTAAGCTTGATCTGATTGACTGAACTGGGCTGCCCGTGTGTCAGTTTACAGATAACATATTGATCAGAATGATATCTGGGATAATCAGCCAAGAATAATGACTCTGAATTAAAAGCACAACGATTCTCTACTTGCTTTAGTAATAAGAGCTTAAGAACCAAAAGACACCAAAGTCACCAGAAGACATATGAAAGCCATTTCCTTCAAAAAGAAAAAGGGGAAAAGGGCAATGAGGAATATGAATTTTCTGAAACCATTTGTAACCTTTTGCATGTGTTGAAAGCATATTTATATAACGTGTAACTTTCTCCCAGTTTCTATGTTTCATGGCCCTCATCCAAGGATCCACCTTGGCAGCAGTTTATTTTCCTGTTGCCATAGAAACAACAGGGCTGCAGGGTTCTAACAATAGTCTTCAGCTCCAAACCTTTCACAAGCTCGCCCCCCTCCCCCCCACCTGAAACACTATAATTTGAAGGTCCAAGTAACTGCTACTTGCATTAATAGAGGTCTGTGTGGCTAATAACTGGTATTTTTCTTTCGTTTGGCCATTGTTTTAATCAGTTTTGACTGTGAAAATTTACTTCCACCCACAACGAAGACAAAGTGAAAAATCTAACAACATTCTAGTGGTCTGAAAATGTAAAGCCAATGGTCATTCACTGTGAGATTAACGGTAAACTACAATCAATTACATAGAAGCAATCAATTTTTAGCATAGAGGGATTACCCATATATTTCCATAAATCAACTGCTTATCAAACAGGGACGGAATAGGAAGTAGTTCAAATTTTAAGAAACAGAGGACTTAGATAACATATTTGTTTTAGTAGACAATGTTTAGCCAAAACCTACTCACACTGACACTAGCATATTGTCAAAAACCCTTTTTAGGTCTTCATTGTTCGATGGTGGTCTATCATTCTGAGACCAGAACTGAGGCAGCCTCGGTGCAGCAATAATAAACTAACTGCACATCATTTTGCAGTATTTCTACAGAACAGAGCATTTCTTCCTAAACCAGAGAAATGGAGGAAACGGAGCCTGTAGAGAGGGTTCTTGAAACAATTTTGTGAAGCGGGGCCTCATTCTTGAAGCTTGCAGCTGAAAAAATAAAACCCTCAGACAGGCCTTGACATTCTGTTTTAGGTCAACTTTGAGTTTCCTGCTAAGAAACACTGACACAGTACACCCACATGGCCTCTAGCAGGCCAAAACTAAAAACTTAGAGCCAGATGCTGGGGGCCTATAATGAACTCGAGCCTAAAGATTCACAGACCTTGATTTTCACATCTGTTTCAGTTCCAACTTAACAGATTCATTTTTTTCCCTTAAAAAGGCAAAACTGAAGACTTGCAAGAGTAACGGTTAGTGTAATATTCAAACGGTGACATACAGTATACACCGTTTTTGAATACATTCTTAGGTAGCAAAACCATCAACATGTTAAAGCTTCTCACAAAACAATGAGTGAAAAAAAAAAATAAAAAAAATATATATATATATATATAGCATGTCACTATTGAAAATGTGTGAAGTGTATGTGAACAAACAATAAAAAGTCAGCAAATTCTTTTATGTGGAAAGGTACGTGTGCTCTCCATTTTCACAAGGATAAAAAAACAATGGAGAGAGCAGAGACTTGGCACAGGCAATGAGAGACATAAGGGTGAATAAACACAGGGAGCAGTGGAATGGGAAGGAACTCTCTGTTGATGAGGTGGACGAGGGGAAAACCATTATTGCAGAATCTTTATTTTAACAACGTGAGGCCCTTCATACACTCAATGGAGAAAGAAAGACAGACAGAAAGAAAGAATCAATTATTCAATCAGCTAATCAATCAATTAATCAAGCTATCCACACACTTATGTTTGCTCCAAGTCATACCATTAAGTCTAATTTCACCTCAGTGTCTCCCATCGTTTAAACGTGAATAATGCACTAATGCACTAATGTTTAAGTGCACTAATGTTTAAGAAAGGTTCTCACACATCCAAACATCTGAAACAATCAGACCACACTGGTAGCAAGGAAAAAGAAACAGACTTGAAATCATAATTTCATCTTTGGTAAAACGCAAAAATTATGTAAATGACATCTATGTTATTGGTTCCTTTAGTGCATTTCCAATCCACAAAGTGGAATCCAACAGAGATGAACAAAGCAGCATTTGTTACCATTAATGATCATGTTGCAAGAAATGACATCACTCTAAGACAGACTGCATTGCTCTGGAAAAAATAAATTTGGGTATTTTCAAAGGGACACAATTATGCTGTTTTTCAAATAAAATCAACAAAATATGTGCAGTATAAACTAGACCTAACCAAGGGGAAACAAATCAAGTGAATACACGTGAAGCTGGAGTTTTGTATCCTGGGCTAATTATCTTGAGGCAGCATGTTGACTTGAATTTATGAGTCATTTTAAGGTTTAGGTTTTAGTACATGCCTGAACGCAGACCTTTGTGTCAATGGAAGAACAAAAATGTTCGCTAATACTGTGTAAATAATGGAAAGTTAGGACAGCGAGTAGTAAATAGTAAACATCAAACTCAAAAGGCTGAAGTCAGCTGGCCTTCATTTAACCTAGCCTAATTGCAGAATTATTAAAAAATTTTTAGTGGCATAAAATTTGACTCATCCTAACATTTTACAAGCATCACATACATTCTGGGAGCGGAAACTCTACTGAACTTGCACTAAAACAATGTGGCAACACTAGTTCATAATCTTGGTTTTCACAAATCAGATGAAAGGTTCATCCACCTCATTTAAACTCTTTGCCATCTGTTTGTTGGATTTGACTGAAAAGTGTAAATTCTGGATTGCCAATGCTGAGTTGACACTGTCTGACCACAAGATGCTGTTCACATGGTTAAGTATAACGTTTTGATTAGTTAAACTGGTATATCAGAATGTAACAATACATTTCAACCAGTAGTCATGTGTAGTAATTTGTTTTTTTTTCCCCTTGTAATTTTGAACTCTAACTATTGTGATGCTACTGCCCACTAGGTAGTCTATACAGTAAAGTCTCCTTAATGCCACATAAGGCGGAGTTAATATACATACATTTCTAGTCCATAGTAGCAGAGATGCATGTGAACTCTGAAAATTTTCCCATATATAGAAGGAGCTAAATTTTCTGATGGTAATAACACAGCACGTAGCAACACGGCAACTTCAAATAATGCCCTCGTTTAGAGTAACACATGCATGTAACTGAAGACGAAGCGATTGATTTTCGCCCTGAAGCTAACACTGTAACCAAAAACGTGAAGCTCGTTTTATTTAGGGGTGGTTTATTGTTAGCGTCATATGCGGCAACCTTTAGGATAAACTACTTGGAGCATAGTCAACCATCTTCACAACGACATAAAGCTTTAGCGTACGAAAGGCCTCTTAGAAATTAGGTTACTTCAATGCAAATTAAGGGCAATAAGAAGACAACGTAAGCAGTAAAAGCAAAACATGCATGTGTTTAACTTATATTGTAACCACAAGCATTCGTTTGTCGCTGACATATTCCAATAATATTTTTACAGTTTAGTTCTAAATATAAAAACCAACATACTTCACAAATTCAACTGCACTTATGATACTTGATGTTTACGGTTTTGCGTACAAATGGTTCAAGATCAAAAGACAAATTACGTCATGGTTGAACTGTTTAATACGTGATATGTGACAAGAATGATGCACACCAGTTCCAGTTGGATTAGCATTATTTAGCTGGCTTTCACCGACAATAGTTTAAATCAACGGAACAATGTAGTTTTTAATTTCTCCAAACAAAATTAGAAATGGATCTCAAAGTTTAAGCTAGCAAGCCTGAAGTTGTCGTTACGTATCTGAAACCCTCTCCAATAAGGTGTTGATAAAAGCTAGCTAAAATGCTATGACCCTTGCCAAACGTAAATTTAAAGCAAGCTAGCTGGCTAGCTAGCTATACTGGCTAAGATATGGGCTGGTGCTAAAATTAATGAGGAAAACATCAGTTTAAGTACCAATATACAAGAGTAAGGTAAATACAGTGACACTATATTTTTCAAAGAGTAAAAAGTCAAACTTACACAACTGATCTTGAAATAATCCACGACACCATTTCTCCCCAGGTTGGTCAGACATGCGTCAGAAGGAGACGAGGGCCCTGCGGGGTTGGAGAGGCCGAAACTAGGGTGGTAGCTAACTACCGTTGGATAAACTTTAGTAACAACTTCTAAGGTTAGCGGTCACCACCAAAACATGCTTCATTACTACTGACTCGAAGTAGGCATTTTCTAGTTCGATAAGGCACGAGAGCCCTTCTATTAAAATACTGCTATTTGAAGAGCTTACTTTTTTTGGCTTCTCCAATTCCTCGTACCTCTCCCTCTTTGTGCTTACAGCTAAGGTGTGCATACTGGTTTCGACGTCAGCAATAATTTGACTTAAGAGACCTACCCCTTACGTTGTGTGATTGGTCAATATTTTTGTTTACATGCATACCGCCTAGCAATTGGTTCATTTGAATGCTATTCACTGAGGGTTACGCTGATGACATACACACTAGGTGGACGCATTCGACCTTGATTTGGTAATATAAGATAGTAAGAAAAGACCAAACAGTGATGAGCATCAACGGAGAGACGTGAATAAGAAGCGCTGTTGATCTTTAACAGAACGTAATATGCACCGACACTATGCATAAAATAAACGTTGGGTATTGCACGAGAATGTCATTGTATTTTGGTAATTGTAATTCGCACGACCCCCTTTACTAATCTACTTGTGTGGGCAAATCATAACTTCATGAAATGAGGCCAAGGGATTAGCCGTTTCTTTAAGGAGTAACAGTGAGGGTCATTCGAAAATTTAAAAAAAGCCATCTTCTGGGTCATTTTAAGCTTTGTTTACCACACCCTGATAAAATGACACGATTATCGAAACAGCATTTTAGCTGATTTTTAGAGCATTGGCTGAAGTAATGCACACATTTAACATACAGTTTTATATAGTATAAACGCAATGTGTTTTCCCTTACACACGTCATTGTTTCCCTGCCATTTCTATACGGAAGTGCTGTTCGGAGCAACAAACTGTACGGATTTTCAGACAGACATTAATACCTACTCCGCAAAGGATCAGAGCCACACCATCCAATTTCACGTGACCTAATCCAGATTTGGACCTCAGTCACAAGCAAAGCTAAGCATCGACTCCGGGCAGGGTTTATCGAATTTAGTACTTGTTTCTTTGAGAGTTTTGATAAGTCCAGAACCCTTTTCCCCTGAACTAGCATATCCTAAACTGTGATGGTAGGTATCAAATGGGAAGTGATTTTATACAATTTTGACGCAGTTTTATGACAGTGTACGTGCCTGTTATCAAACAGGCAAGTTGCCTTTATTATCAAACAGACAAGTTGCCTTATGTACATGTATGCACATGTTTCTTTTTTTATTGTGACTCATAGTGATGTGATTACAGCAATCATGGTGTCACACACTGAAAAGATCAAACAACAGTCTCAGACTATTGGCAATGTACTGATATACTGCCACGGCATGCATCACAGCCTGTGTGGTGGAACACGTCTGGCAACAGATGACATATGTGAACTGCAGCCTCTCTTGTTAATCTTGTTGTTATTAATGTGAAGGTCTGTGTCTGCAAGAGGCTCTTTCTCTGGTCCTTTGGATTCTTCTTGTCCTAAGATGAACAAAATACAGACTAATAACAAACATCCTCTAACACTCTAGAAATAGGTGTCCGGGGGAAAATGAACAAATATAATACGTGACTAAAAATGGGTTTGTAGCTTATTAAAGACTGTTATCATATCGTTGTCATTGTGAACCATTCAATTCTCCTTTTGCGTCATAATACTGAGGTACAAAGGCAATTTGCTGTCATTCTGCATATGCATGTGGTATGCATGCTATAATTACTTATTTCATTTTATGGATCTTTTAATCTTAAGAAATGTTCCTGATGAAATGAGAGTGCACTTGTGGTATGACTGTTATATGACAGTGTGAGTACATCACAATAGGTGGTACAATCACCATTTTGTGTAAAATCTGCAATTTTTAAATTTACAGATTTAAATTTACAGCAAAGAATGTATTATTTTAAGTACATTTATCACCAAAACTTAATTGTTTTCCCTCTCAAATGCTTTGAGTACGACAACATAATTCATGGATAGGTTCTTTGCAAGAAGATGGTAGTGATTATACCTGGCCACTTGCATAGTGTTACCATAGCTGATTCTGATTGCAATCATTGGTGCTAAAGAGTCTAAAAATTGGAGCTGTACTTTCTAACATTGTTTGCTCTGCTCAGTGGTGGCTTCTGTGCTTGCAAGATAGTGTTGTTATGTCCTGGCGGGCGCATCTTAACAACCATCTCAGGAGCACAGTGATTTGTGATTCTGTCAGCAGCAGGATATCTTTCTCCATCTACTGCTTTGACCTGAAGGTGACATAGGACTGATTGCCTCCAGTGGACATGCTTTACATACAGCAGCGTTGCTTTTATACTCATCACCTTAGAGCCTATAGGGTCAGCCTGCAGGGTAGCAATAAGCCAGTAAGAATGAAACACAGTAGCACACAAAGCATAGTTGATTATATAACTGCTGTGCTCTCTCTCAGTGAGGATGAACTGAGACAAACTACACTTACTGAATGTCCTATTCAAATCAAATTAATGTTAACATAACAAAAGCGGCGAGAGAAGTCTTACTTTTTTAATAACTGTGTTTTTAGTTAAAACGTGCAAATGTTTCATTGTATTACTTGAGAAATAGCCCATTTAATTATTATACAACAATGGAGCAGAAAATTCAGATCCTTCGTGTTTTAGCATCCACGTCTGGTTTCACATTTTTTGCCGTTAGTCTCGTGGCTCAGATATGCAATAATGACAGAGTACTATTTTCAACAGTCTGGTGATAGTAGGAAGGTAGTCTCGTAGTGAGAATGAACATGTCTGGCGGAGGTATAAATCTCCTCGCTGCGGTTTTACACTGTTGTGTGCCTAAGGGAGCGGAGGGATACCAGTTTTACGCTGGCAGTGGTGTGCTTCAGTGTTCAGTTTCACGAAGCAAAAGAGCGACTATTTGCGGGTGGAGGCTGCAAGAAATTTAAATCCCCCGGGTTGCGGTCGACACGCAGAAGACGAAATAACAGTGCTTTTTATTTGTTTCTCTTTGGTTCTCTTACACAGTTTAATGTAGTAAATGTCCGATCGATAGAGCATCGCTGTTGAAGTTTTCGAGGGTTTTTTCACTCCCTTGTGAAAGGCCATGGCGGTGGAAGCGCGGCCGGAGCTGGTTGGGAAGCGGTTCCTGTGTGTAAGCGGAGAGGAGCTGCTTGAGCTCGGGGAGATCGGGCACTGGGCATGGCGAGCCGGGGTCATCCGTGCAGTCAGCCACCGCGACAACGACAATCCAGAGCTGACGGTAGGAAATTGTAATCGTGTTGTCATAGTTCAAATCAACACAGCTCTTGAAACACTATTTCTAATTAAATAATACAGGCGAAAGAGCTTACTATATGTGCTGTTGACGAGCGAGCTAGTTCCTTAGTAAATGGAGACCAGAATTTGAGCTTAATCTGGCGGGGACTAAATTACCTTTAACCCAGCTAAACACTGGAGGAAGCTGGTTTGTAGTATTTTCGCCAGTTTGTAATTTCTGTACGCATTTATCAGTTTCCCGTTTCCCAGCAAACAATTTCTTTATAGCTAACTGTTTTTTTTCGATACATAGCACGAATGATTGAAATTATTTGTATTTTTGTAACGTACATGTTGCCATTTAGATTTTATTTGAGCTGATTCAGTGAATACTGGTGGTCATTTTTTTCCACTGAAAAAAAAACGTCTCGAAAACGCGGTATCGAATGTCAGCTTCGGATTGATAGAGTTTTGAATTTGTACATTTCCAGAGGAGATGGCATTAGTTTATATTGCCTTGCACCTATTTGTAAACAAGTTAGCAAAATGTTACTCCTTAATGTTTATTGGCCAACTGTCCCTTTGCGCCGTGTAATGAATTAATGCAATACTGCTTGCCAGCCTCGTATCTTTTATTCCTTTAATTGATTGTATGTGGTTAAATCTTGATATGCAGTTTAACATACAAATGTATTGATATTAGTTTGCTGGTCTTGTTCAGCTGACACGACACTTTAATTTTTTGTCCGAGCTAAACATTCGAATATATTGTTGGCTGTTCAAGCTATGTTTGACAAAATATTTGTCCCTATTTGCCTATAGATCTATTGACAGTAACAGTAATAATGGTTGCACGAATTTGGAATACGGTAAAGTAATCTTTAATTCATAGTTTCACTCAAAGGCCTAAGTAAACGCAACATTCAATCGGTTCATTGAAGTATTATTTAATTTAATTATTTTGTTGTCATATTCTTTTAAAAGAATCCAGACATCCGTATATGCTTGTAATATTACAGTCCATATTTTTGTTACCATAGTTAAACGTTACATGAGTGTAACGTATTGAAAACATGCAACAGTACTGAACGGTTTTATCCCTTTTCCCACGTTCAGCGTTATACAGATAGGGCGTTTTTATTTCGAACATACAGACTCTTAGTAATGTCACACTGCATGCGACGAAAATTGCTGCTCTCATTTGGACCGTAATGAATGGAGCAGGTCGTGTCATTGTATTTATACAGTCAGTGTACAGTATGGTGGTAGTTTGTTTTCAGGGACGTGGCCTGAGGTCACCAACTGTAGGACTGCTAATCAGCAGAAACTGGGCAGGGAGAATTTTCCACAGTGAATAGCTGGCCTGTTGTTGAGTTTTAAATCTGTAAATGTGCTTAGGCTGTGTTTGCTCCCAAGAATTGAGCTCAGTTAGCTAATCAGAATTAGGCATTCAAAATATAGTTATAAAGGGATATTTACACATTTTGAATGACTTGACAGATAAGAGAAAACTGATGGTGCAACCTTTTGCTGTTGGGACCATTACGTTTCACTCTGCACATTAAAGGCATATAACAGCCGACACATTAAAATATATTCAAATGTGCTGGCGACTAAAATAATTGCTTATGGAACTTTTCTCTGGTTTTCTGCTTTATTTAAATTCTGTTGTGTTTTAGACCAAGACACCTTTAAAAAAATGTTAATAACGTTGACATTAGACAGCATGAATACACGCCACAATGTTTATAAGAATTACAATTAAAACAATAAAAAAATGACAGCAGTAATGCGATTTGGTAGAAATCTCAATTGCAGAGGCAACAACTGGTTGTAAAATGCTGGAAGTGGGTATGTGATTTGTGGCTTAAGAAAACAGTGTGTAACATGAGCCGGTGGTGGTCATTTTCTGCCCTCCCCCACAGCTAAGCAACATAAAGAGGACTATGTTCAAGACTCTTCAGACATTCCCCTCAACTATAGCTGGTTAGATAGAGGTTGATCTTTGTTCACAATAGCTGTATGCAGCCTCCCCCCCCCCCCCCCCCCCCCCCCCCCCCCCCCCCGAGTAAAGAACCGCAATGTTGATATTTGCTTTTCCATAAGGATATTAGTCGCATTTCTTTCACTCGTGGAAGCTACAGTGTGTCTAGCAACAGCAAAGCACTGCAGTCTGGCTCCTCGATTAATTGTTTACAGATTACATCATGCTGTTTAGGCCTCATGTAATCCTGCTCAGTCATAAAACAGAGTGTGCTCTATGTAACAAGAGATATGGCGGTTATCAGTGATGAAAAGTGAGTGTTAACATACTTTCATGTTCAGGAGTTAAGTGGTATACAAATGCCTTGACCTAAATGCAGGGCGGTTTACTATGTTACCCTCGAGCTATAAATGACTATAGTAGTTGCTGGGAGTATTGAAAGACACTCTATAAATGAATACAATGGAAGTTAATGCCACAGATCCGGCATTCAGTCTTAAGGCAATACTATGCATGTTCGCCTCTTCTTCCCCTACTGACCCTTCCAGTTAATTTTGATTGAATTTGGGTGCTCTCCCACATGTGGTCTTGATGGGCCTGACTCCATAATGTTTTGTTGATGTCACCTTTGGACCCTTGACTAATAATATATTCTTGAGTGTCTGTGTGTGCTTGTGTGAGTCTGAGGGAGAGCTAAATAGAGGATGTCCCTTGGCTCTCTTCCTGTCTGGAAACATTAAAGAAAGGGGATCTCTGTAGGAAGTCAGTCAGAAGCATCTTCTGCTCTATCAGCAGCATAGGGTGCGTTGAATAAGCCATTCTTTTGCCAAATGCCAGGCAGTTTGAACAGGTGCAAGGTCAACAGTGCAAGGTTAGAAATATTGCCACAATGACGGAACAGTTTTCTTTTGAATATGTGGCAATAATGCTGTTTTCTTTTAGACCCATTCTGTTGAAAAGTCGTTTTAACTCGTAGCTTCATCACTGACTTTGAAACTGGCTCTTTATGACGGCTTTGCTTCTGCTGTCTGCCGCTGGTGCCTGTCTGCTTCACGTGACGACTATCAAACACAGACACACAGCTTTCACAGATTCTGACATTACTAACCTGAGATGACCCATATTCAGTTCCAGGTTGCCCATGGAAACAGCGGTCCTCATTCATTTAGCATTCAGGCCCAGTCCTTAGCTTGGTTTTATGGTGTGAGAGAATACAAACTTAGTGTTGAGTAATAGCATAGTAATTATTGGTCACGACATATTTACTCAATTATCTGGTTAGCTAAGGAGATGATAAACAAGGCACAGTCGTCTTTTTTGGTTGTACTTGCACTGCTGTAGACTTCATTTTCTATTTATTACACCAGGCCAAAATGCGCCTGTAGCCTGAATTGGTCAAGTGGCAGTTTTTATTCACAGTGCGAGGTCTTGGGTCGATATCTTAAATGAAAGTATATGCGTGTAAATCTCAAATGAATTTAGGGTGTTCACCCAGTAGCTACATCAGAGGTCCCCCGTCTACCTTTGATATTTGCAGAAAATGAAGTGAAATCGCTCATTAGGAGCAGTGACTGACAGCAGAGAGAGTGCTGGGCTTTCACCAATGGTTGGACTGCATCCCATAGCAACAGCAGCTCAGCCATGTGAATGACAGAGCTGCCGAGTTGAACAGCCTGGCACTTAACTCTTCCACTGCCACAGTGGCACGGGGACCAGTCCTGTTGTCTGCACCGTATAGACTATGCTATTTTGACATTATCTTTCATAGTGGGATAGTGATGAGACATAGCAGAATGTGTCTGCTCCAACGATACAGGGTATTCAGGCTATTACACCTGAATCAAATCTGTATTCGAGTAACATTAAAGAAACATTTCAGCGTTTCTGATAGATTAACATCCTGTTTATTTAAGAAACCCTAGTTATATTGTGCGGATATTTTCGCTTGAAGTCAGCTACTTTGAATGTGCTAATTTGTTGAGGTGTGGTAGACTGCTTGGTATTTTATTTACTTTTCTTCATTAACAAATAAAATAAAGCCCAAGTGAGCGATAAAGGCATTTTGATATTTTAGTAGTACATTTTAATCCAATCTGGCGCAGTCTAGGATGCTGCATGACTCTGCAGTGTTAAAGAGCCTATCTTTTCGCAAGCAGCATGAGAACTGTGATGTCAGTACTGTTTCCCAATTAACTTTTGAGGGCCTTTCAACAGTTCCAAGAAAAATTTGATTGTCATTTCACCGTCTTGCATACGATTTATATATTTTTTGATAATTAGAACCCATCAGTTTGTTGCTCGCCGCGGCTCACGAGTCGCGAGTTGTTCTCGCCGTGACAACATTGGTTTGGACGGTTAATTTTGTTATTATCGTCTGTGGCAAAGCCTTTTTTCCTCTGCCTGAGACAGCAAACGGTCAGCTATGAAACACAAACAATGTTAGTTAGCCTCTCTGGAGGTGCAGTGGACATCTGAGACAGTCCAGACCTCCAGCCCTATCTCTTTGTAGTGATCCGGCAGTGCTTTTGTTGAATGTGGCCCTAAGTGAAACCAGATGTCTTTCGTTTAGACTGTACTGTATATTCGTTTTCAGCGCATACTTTCACAAATCAAATAAATGGACTGTTACTCTAAGGGCTCCACTCAAACCGTTTTGGCAGAGATGCGGAAAAAAAAAGCTGCATTTCGAGCTGTTTTCTCTGAGGTGGCAGCGTTGGTATTTGACGAGCCTGCTGGAATGCACCCTTGATTAAATTTGGTTTCAAACAAGTTAACTCTTGTTACCTCATAAAGGTAACAGCAGTGTAAGTGGAGCACAGGAGATTGCTTTGAGCGCAACTGTCTCTTATGCGGACTGGAAAAGTGTTTCAGCTTCCTGTTTTAATAATCGTAATTGTATTGCTCAATTACTGGTGTGGAAACACAACATGCATGGGACAAAAAGAAAAGAAAAAAAAAAGAAAAGAAAAAAAAAAAAGGCTGAAGCTGAAGTAACATCTTTTCGATGTGACGCATCGTGTGAGCTGTCATTGTTCCGCCACGTTTAAGGACATGTACAGCTATCTTAATGTTTGCCATGGTGTCCGGGGAGGATTAGGCAGGACGTGTTACTGAGGCACATCTGGAAAACAAATGAGCGTGAGGGTTGTTTTGTCTTTTGCGTTTTGTTGTCATGGTTGTGCAGCAGTTTTGGCAGGATCTGAGAGACTATTGAGCGCCTGCGTTTATTTAGTTTTGTTGTGCCTGGGGCTAAGAAAGCAACACCCACGAGCGAGAGACGACATTGTGGCAGGCTGACACACCTTGAAAGAGAGGCCCAATGGGAGGTCTGTACGTGCCTGGGAACTGAAGCCAGGGTTTGAGGTATAGGGGCACATGTACCATAGCGCACATATTCCCTCTGCACGTGGAGAAGACATACGGCCTCTGAATGTAGGACAGAGAGAAAACCTGAGCAGAATTTAAGCGCAATCGTTAGGTTGAAAAATTTCAGACGAATGTCAAGGAACGGTGCTTGGATATAGTGCTCGGTGCTTGAAAATTGATATTTTCACCAGGCTGTACAAGAATTTTTTTTTGATATTTTCTAGCTTTCAGATGTAGCCCAATGTTTTTAAATGAACGTTACGGGATACGTTATACAGCCATTTGATTTATCACTGTCCTCAGAAAACTACTCAGTTCAGCTCACTAATGGACTGACATGTGACAAACTAGCTGCTAGAAGCTGTACCTTTTTTATTAAGTCATAAAATTACCACCAATAGCATGTTTAAGCTAACCTATAATGTCTTCCTATAGTTTTCTTTTAGCAATAGCTTAGGATGGCTCCCCTTACGTTGAGCCAAAGGGCTATCCTCGTCTTTGTGTGTCATCTGCTACGCAAAGAATTAATGACCAGTGTGTCCTAAAGTAGATTAGATATTAATTGCATTAACTGATCTCAATTAGGCTGCATTCTGTTCACAAAGGAGACCTTGAACACTGGCAGTTGTCAACAAAAGCGGTTGACATATGTTACAACATTAAGACACAGCATTAAGAGAGCAGTTTTGCTGTAGCTGAGTGCTTTTCACTGAACCATATATCAATGTATATTGTTCACTGGAATTGCCAGACCTCACATTTCTGTCTTTTTTTTTTTTTTGTATGCACTACACTCAAGGTTATCTTGCCTGGGGGACAGTGGGTCTGTAACACGAGTGTCCCTTAAATTTGGGGCAAGGTTCCCTCTGTTGTGTGAAACAGTATTCTTTGTTTGGAACCTCTTGTGGTACGAGGGAGTGTTCTATGGGCTCCATTGATTGGTTCCATACAGTGGAAACTTGACCTTTAGCAGATGTTTGAGGTTCTGCCAAGACGCAGCATGATCTTCAGGCCAGACAGCTTTCTCCTTGTTATGTCGACAGAGGGGCGCATATCTTCGACAGGATGAGAAAAATTACACCATTGACATATTCAAATGAGCAAAGCGGTTGACCATTGCAGAGTTCAGGGGTGAAGATGTGTGTAAGGGAAATATGCATTGTAAGCAGAATACAGCACACCCTTGATATCCCCATATAATGGCACCATAATTTGAAAAAAAAAAAGAAAAAGAAAAAAGATTCAGCAGGGTTTTGCATGATGATCTGCTACAATTTACGCCCGGTAGAAATGTGTTTGGTGAAAAAGTTCTTTCATTAAATGAAATGTCATAGGCTCCCAAGGGGAATGATAGGCCCGGCTCTAGTCTCATAAATGCATGTGTGCTCCATCCATGATTGATGTTATATTGGGGATTAATGTGACATGGCCTGATACCCCTTTTTTCAAGCCGTATTTTGTGTGTAGGATCAAATCTACCCGCAACAAAGCACAGTAAACGAAACCAAAATTGCCCATTGTATCAGCGTATACAAATTCATCATGATCCTGAATGTAAAAATAAACCATAATGATTAGCTGGAGTGTTACGGTGCAGGCCACAGTGTGATTGAAGTAGACTTTTCAGACTGACAGAGATGTTTTCCACCTGTTGAAGCAACAAGGCCCAGCCTCACCTCACGTCTGTACTGATCCTAAACGATGCACCCGGCGTAACGAACCTAAATCTGATTAGACGTAATTAGCGGCGTGTCAACACGGAGGCGACTCGACACAACATGTGTGTAGATTTTCTCGTTACGTTTGTGGCCTCAAATAAATGGACTTTATGCTAAGTTCCCATGTAGTGCGTCAGGGTACAGCTTAGCATGGGATAGTGTTACACCCCTCTGGTGAATTTCACACATTTTAGGCAGATATATCATGAACCCAGGGCTTGTCTTAAGCCAGTAAATGACCCAGGATTAGAAAGCGCTGAAATCCAGACATGCACCTAAGCCATTTTGTTGCATCTTCTCCTCATCCAGTCAAATAAATCTGTACATTTCTATCTTAGTTTGTGTTCATGGTGCTATAGTGCTATACATTTCCTTATAGTTAACTGAGACTAAAATGCTTTGCATTTGGCCAAGCCGTGTTTAGTAACAAATTGGGAAATCAAAGTTATAACGGTCTGTGACTCTGATTGCTTATCTGTTTCTTTATTGTGCATTGTGTCCTACTCATAATGCTTACTCACTGTTACCTTCTACTTTTTTTCTTTTTCTTTTACACTTGCATTGATTGGCTGACATCATTGGATTTGTCACTGACACATTTCACACGCAATATCTGTTTGTTTACACGTCAAGGTCAGGCCAACGTGTGATAATAAAAACATGATGGCGTTACATTACACCACGTGAAACGCAGCATTATGCCAAAGCATGTGTGCAGAGCACAAGACCAAGAAGGCAGTCGAGATGTTGCTCTCTCCCCCCGTTTCATTGAGAGCGACTCAACGCAACGACCCCTACTGAAAAAAGAAAAAAAAAAAAAAAAAATTAAAAATCCAAACTCATTTGCATTCAGCGACAGGCTCTTGTTTGCAGGGGAAAGCAGATAATCAAACAGACTCGGTTATGATATGCCATTTGGAGGCATGACAGCTGATGCAGAGAGTTGGTGTGCACAGGATGTTGTGAATTTTATGTGAATGGAGGTCCCTTAAGGATCGCTTAATGGGATGGGAGCAGACATGGCTGCCCCGTAGAGGGATTTGGGAATGAACAGTGTGTGCTCTGTTTCCCTCAGGCCAGCTTCACTTGCCAGTCTGTTGGACTGTAGGAAAGGGCCAGGCCATTGTGTGTGTGTGTGTGTGTGTGTGTGTGCGCGTGTGTGTGTGTGTGTATTTGAGTGCGTGCCTGCACACGGGGAAATGGTCTGGATGCATTCAGATACCCGCTGCTGGAATTTTCTTTCCTGCAGGTGGTGGTTGGCAGAAGGGCACTTCATGTCAGGCATGAAGGAAAAGAAAGGAATGCTGCAAAAATATGGAATGAAATACGAGTCCCATTGTTCTGCTGGGAATAAGACATGTTCTGTGAAGTAGGGTTTTTTTTTTTTTTTGGTATCTTCCAAAAAGATTGAGGGAAAATGTGAGCATTTCCAGGAAAGCTGTAGAAAAGTCACCATTGGATATGTAATAAAAAGATTTCTCATCCAGTATTTTAGCCATTACAAAACAGCTTTCATCTATTATACTGTGAGTCATTGTCAGTTTATTGGACCCGAGGTGATAACTCTTCATTGTCCAATTTGCTGTCATGGAGGAGCATTTAGCCATTTACATGTTTCAGTTCAATCAAGCTGGGGTGTATGTTTAAGTCTTCTAATGCTAATGCACACACACACACACACACACACACACACACACAAAAACCAACCCTGAAAAGCTTAAATAACAGACAATCTACAATAGTTTCAAACCCCAGGGCAACGTTTATATTTTCCTAGTACATATAAGCTCAGTCACAGGAAGATAAATGAGTCGTGTGCATAACGTTTACTTATTTTGTTTATGTACTCAGTTTAGTACGGTTCAGCTCTGCGTTCAGGGCGATGGTAATAAAGATAAAAATAAACTCGGGCGAACGGGGTTTTTTTGAGTGCTGTGGAACAGCCTCTCCTCACTCAAACATGTTCCCATTAAGATTAAACTGCAAAAAGAAAAGAGCACTTCGTGTCCCCGAGTGGAATCCGCTCAGACGCTTCGGACAGCGCGTTGCGTTGGGGTTCTGAATGTTTAATGTTCTCAAATCCTCGCGGACTTGAAATTTTAGGCCAGCGTCTGAGCGCCTGTCTTCATATTCAAACCTTTAGAGAGAAAAAAAAAAAAAATCAAGATTATTTTCCTTTGCTGACGTGAAGCTGTTGCAAGCTTGGCAAGTTCAGTTATCAAGCAGAAAAATTCTGTAGTCATCCTTTTTTTTTTTTTTTTTTTTTTTTAAACCTGATGTGCTTTCATGGTCTTTTCCTAAATATTATGACCTTTAAAAAAAAAAAAAAAATATATATATATATATATATATATATATATTTATATATATATATATATATATTCCTTTTTCAAGTCACTGTTTGTCTGGACTTTACATTTTTCTGAATGTGAAAATATTTCCCTTTTTTTCTATTACAGTTCCAGCAGCAGTGGGAAGGTGGGTGGGTAGGGGGAGGGGGTTTCTGTAGGCTCAGGCTGACATCCTGCCAGAGTGGCTCATCTGGAACTTTGTTTGCTTTTGCAATACCCAGTCCTCTGTCGGCTGCTCCCCTGGGGGCCTGAAACCGGGGCCTGGTCAGAGTATGTCAGAGTGCGGTTTCATCCAAGCGTGGGCGACACACTGAAAAGGGCCGTTGTGCTACGGCTCCGTCCTGGATTTGCGGCGGATTGTGGAGCCTCGTGCGCTCATTAGCGCTGGCGATCACAGCCCTCGCAGAAAATGGCGGGAGGAGAAGAGAGGGATTCATTTTAAAGTACGGCGACAACGCATGCTACGACGCCGGTCGGTTACCCTCTACGTGTATTACAGCCTCTTTGTAATGCTGGAGGTGTTAGTGCTACGTATGTACGTTTGCGTTTAATGGGAACAGAAGAGAGACACAGTGTGGGTTTTTTTTGGGTTTTTTTTTTGGAGGGGATATGGGGAGTTTCCTGTAGGTGCGTGGGACCGAGCGTAATTTAAGGCCGAGACACGACAAGGTTCACACAGAGAAGCAGGGGCTCTCGGCAAGGCTCAGCTCGGCCATATCTCACACATCCCAGGGGCCCTCAGTTCCTCCCACTCTCTTCCCACCTCTTATTTGGCCCTCCCAGCCCCTGTATGAAAGATGTTTTCCCGTTCCTTCTTTCTGAAATGTGACTCAAGGGTCTTTCTTATTGCCCCCTGCCCCTCCCCCCCTCTCTTTCTCTATCTCTCTCTCCCTCTCCTGTTTTCCCACCTCTGTTTTTTTTTTTTTTTTTTCTTTGGTCAGAGGTCTTCCTGTACAGATGTGGTAGGTAGGTTTTCGTTTTGTTTGTAATCCCGCGCCGTTAAAGTGTGCCCCACTCACTCCACGTTTCCCACATGCCTCTGCACCATTTAACCCCACAATTATCTAGTAGGAATGTTTAAAGCTGCAGTGAAAGATTGACCGGGTGCAGAGCGAACGAGGCAGGCGGAAAGGAGCCTGAAGCTTAGTAGAGAAACGAGGAGTTTGAATGTCATAACTTCACCTGAGCTGAACTTCAGAGACCGAGGTCCCTGTCCTTACCCTTATGTCGTCAGGTTTCCACGCATTTGCAATCCCTCCGTCGGGAGACAAGCGGAAAAAAAGAAACAACAACAAAAAAAAACCCCCGACAGCCTCCCCCCTGACTTTTCTGGAAATGCCTCTCAGCATTGTTAAGTGTGCTTCAGTACCGAGCTTTCTTTTCTCTTTTTCTTTTCTTTTTTCTTTCTTTCTTTCTTTTTTTTTGCCAGGTCTTCACAGAATGTGACACACTGCTAAAGGAATGCCAGTTCTTTTTTTCTTTTTTTTTTTCCGAGGTCTGTTCACTTTTACTGCACTTTGTTGGAAAAGCCAGTCGTGGTGAACCAGAGCATGCCTAGAAGGGACATTAACAAAGAAAACAGACATAATAATATCATGTAGGAACTGGAGTGACGGCACCTATCTAAGGTAGTATTAGTAACATATTAGTGCGCCAGCATCCAAAATTGAAGCTTTGAACTCTGTACATCTGAATGAAAGGGGTTTAACCACCAGAGACTTTGAACATGTACGGCCTGCATCAGCAGAAATGTGCAAAATCAGCCCTCACACGGCACCAAACGCTGCTAGCAGTATATTTTTACGTTCCAGCTGAGAGCAAGTTATATTGTTGACTACACCCAAATGTATTGTTTTTGTAGATTGTATTATCGTAGTGCTTAAATGATGCATTAAACCATATATGTATCAATTGCCCACAAGCCAAAGTATTATCATATTAAAATGCTTGATTCGAATTTAGGAGTGATTTTACCGTAAACATAGGTGTTTATTCTTGTGAAAACACTCTAACAGTTTGTCATAGCAATCATTGTATCTTGTTATGGAAACCAACACAGATGGAAGGTGGGGCCTTTTTTTATTTTGGAGATGGAATCTTGTCATGTCACTTGATTGGATTTTGTTTATTTCAGAAAAGTGGAAATGAAGTTTCCATTCCCCTTGCTTAGTTGTTTGTGTTTGGTGCAGCTTGGCCCGAGGCCCGCGGCTAGATGTCTGTGTTTCATTAAGAAACTGAAATATCCTGCTGCGTTCCATTCTTGGCTCCGAAACGTATATATTTTAGAAATTTTGAAATGACTTGGCTCACGTTTGCCTGTTTATTGAGTAACACGTCTGCGAGCAATTGACAAGGATTTTAGTGACTGCTCTAAATGAAAACCAGTTATCTGTAATCTAGCTCTGTGAGGGGGTTCACAGACTTTTCTCCTGACATAGCAAAAAAAAAAAAAAAAAAAAATCTGTGTTTGCTCTTAGATTGTGTGTGCTACTGCTCAAACGATGTTTATGTTTACACACTGCTAACATTACGTATCCCAGAATACACTCCTCCTCCTCATGCACACCACTGCACAAGTATCCTTTTTGGGAATTGTTTATTGCCTTAGCACGACTAGCATGCGTGAATTTGAATTGAATTTGACTCCTCATAAACTGTCAGTTACTTTTGATGTTGAACAACTCTTTTGAATTTTTTTTTCTTATAACTCATTTACCTTCTTTATGGAGGTCTATTGAGTTAGCCTTGCTGGAATCTATTCCGCCAGAAAGAGTGCCTTAAGACCATTTGCCTCTAAGAGGCTTGAATGAACAGTTGTTGTAAACAGCCTTGATATATTTAGGCCTACAGTTATATATGATAGCACACAGACTAAAAAGATAAAAAAAAAAAAAAGAAGGAGCTGATTGGGGGCGAGCCAACAACACATGTCCAAACCTCGGTTATCAAACATTAATCTGCGTGTGTGCGAATATAGGCCGCAGCCGACAGCAGCTTGCGTGGAGTAATCTCAGTAAAGTTGAATGGCCCGTAATCAGGCCTCAGAAACACGGGCTTTGTTCTTAACAGCTGAATTTCATTTCGATTTATTTACTCAAATAGTCCCTAAGAATGCGATTGAGCTGTTGAGTAACGCAGTGGCCCGTCCGCAGGAAATGCGGACAGCGCCAATAATGATTGTGAAAAATGGAGAGCTTTTTTTTTTTTTTTTCCATGATGTCAGGCTCTGGCCCTGAGGTGAACTGGACAACCGTGTGTGTGTGTGTGTGTGTGTGTGTGTGTGTGTGTGTGTGCGCGCGCGTCCACGCACACCGTCTCCGAAATCAAATTTCCTGCTTCAGGATTCACCTGAACAAGACAAAAGCACATGAACATGTCAGAGAGGTGCTGATATATCTATATAGCCACCAGTTTTGTCTTGGTTACAGCACAGCTGTCTTCTACAATGACAGTAACAGTCATGTTAGAGTATCTCTGTGTCTTTCCATGGGAAAGACAGAGAGAGAGAGAGTGAGAGAGAGATTGGTGGAGTTAAAGGGGAGATTTATACGATAGTGGGGCAGGAATTCGCATTTCTCCACACAGCTGAAAGACATTAAGTCCGCACAAAACCTGAGCCTTGTTTCAGTGGAAAGGAAACAGCCATGCACGGTTCTCCCTCCCCAGCCTCAGCTAAAGGTCACTGAATGTCACGTCATGTGCTCCTGAATACACAACACCAATGTGTTCGAAATTTTAGCCATAAGCAACAGACGTTACTGAGCGCACACAGAGTCCTCGGTAGTCATGGCTCTCATGCCGTCATTATTATTAATATTCAGTGAAAGAAAATCTCTTCATATGATTTTTTTTTTTTTTTTCTGCTTAGCTGGTTTCTTGTGAAAGGCAAGGACACGACCTGCTGTTACTCGTGTCAGCCTATATGTTTGTTTCATATGCTGAAACTCGTTTGAGTTATTGCTTTTAAACAACAAAGGCGGCGTGGCTTTTCTCGCGTAAAGCTTCCGGCCCGGGTCGGAAGGTATTTTGGTCGTAAATACCGAGGCGGCCAGAAGAGCGTACATCTCATTGTTCACCTTGCGTTAAATGTTAATGTTGTGTTTACAGTAGATCTGGCAGCCGTTTGCTGTGGGCGGACTGGCCGGAACGCTGCGGGGCCAGGTTCGGCCCTGCCAGGCTGACCGGACCGCAGCCCACCCGGACCGCCTCCTCTCTCAGCCCAGGGTTGTGTTGGGTAATTGAGTCTGTGGGAGGTGATTAAACGTCTGGCCTGAAATGACTGTGGAGGAGGAGAGTGGAGAATGAATTTAAGTCAGCATGCTGGGCCTTTTTACAAGGTTCAGAAAGGCTCATTTCTGTATGGATTTGTTGCATTGTCCTTTGCACTAAGGTCGGGATTGCTGCCCAACGCGTGATTACCGTGCATTTCGTACTGTGAGAATAAGTTAATACAGGACTCCAGAGGGGAACGTGTTCTGGATGTGGACTGGTGGTACAATCGGGTCTGGTCTCGTTTCATCATCATCATCATCATCATTAATGGTTAGGGTAATGAGAGAAAGTGTCTCCTGCATATTTTTTTTTTCGTATGTGTTGCCGTGTCCTTGCACTGAGAGAGTGAGAGTGAAAAGGACTGTATTCGTTATGCTAGGAAAGGAGTTGAGTAATTTCTATTGTGTGTGTTCATCCATCTTTCCGTTTATGTAGAGAGAGAGAGAGAGAGAGAGAAAGAGAAAGAGAAAGCGATTTAACAGTGTAATATTTAAGTCTTGTGCGGAGTGTGCACATGCGGCATTAATGTATGGTTAAACGGTTGTGCTATTTAGGTTCTGCTACTGGACAGATGGCTGACACAAGGCCGTCATTCTTGTTTTTCATTTCCACAAAATGACAGGATTTAATATGTTGCAATACAGTAATGACATATGACAAAGCAAGAGAAAACATAATAATAATGGTCACTTGTTTTTATTTGGTCATTCTAATGGTAATTTTTTGTTTTTTTCCTCAATCACTCGCATGTGGTCGAGCATGAGCTCAAACGAGCGTGCTTAGATAACTGTTTGAATAGCCAATTACACAGGAATGCTGTTGACCTGCTTTTCCTTGTGTCAAATAAGGCCTCTGTGCATATTGTCTTCCACAGACAGGGCAATCGCTCTCAAACTTTGTTTATGTACGTTGTAGAATTTTAGCTATTCATATTTTGTTTTTGACTAAAGATTATATCTGTAAATCATTTTTTGCAAAGCAGACAAATACCTTTGAAAAAGCTTAGCGCTGTATGAAGCTTCATGCTTGAGCAGTGAGGCAGTAACTGAATATGCCATACTGAGAGTACTGGTGCTGTCTAGACCTGCTCAGTATGCAAAACCAAGTCATTCTTCAGCTCATTTTAAAGAAAGAACCAGAACAGTGCAGCCGTACACCCTGAGTTTATTCGTCCTTTAACTGGCTATTTGGTTTGAATTTAGTTCCAGTGAGAGAATGTTATTTGTTATCTCAACAGCATTGTTAACCTCAAAGCAAACATTAGTTCCTCTAGATCAGTTCGCCTCGAATGCCAGTGGTTCTCTTGAAATATCGAAACGGTACTTAATCAGGTAATCCGAAGCTGGAAAGTTCTTTTTTTTTTTTTTTTAGTTTGGTGGAAGCCCGTGATGTCAGGTTGACATTACTTCACCCCAGCGTTTTTTTGCCTACTTAAATAAACATTTTTCATTGCCACCCACTGCCTCTGAAGCATTCTCTACCACTTCACTGGACATAGCTTCTTGAGCACTCTTGAATGGGCTTAATCATTGCCTGCGCCCCCCCCCCCCCCCCCCCAATGCATAACACGGGCGACTTAACCGGCTGATCACGGCTACCATTTTCTGGTGGAAGCATGCTCCAGTCAGCTGTACTGCAATTTGACCTTGTCTCACATAGCACTTTGAATTATTGATCACTGGCTACAAGATGAGGTGGGAGAGGATACCTTTACACCCGTTGCTTTGCGGAGACTCAACGTAGCTGCTACACAAAGTAACATCTGCTGCTCTGATGGTACTAAAGCAGATGTAGTATGGATGGAGTTTTATGACCTTGTATTTAACCAAACATTTCTCCTTCTGCTCTGGCATCCTTACCTTTTATATATGGCACACTCCAGTCTATCAGCAGATGTTCAAACAAAGACCAGGAGGGCGTTAAAAGATGATGAAAGAACCGCCCTTCCCGCGCGCGGAACTCAAATGCAATTATTCTCCGCGTCTTTGAAACCATGCGTCTTTTCATATGACATGGAAAACATATTCATGCTCCTCTCTTTATTTATACTGTTCTTTTTCCTTGTCCTCCTCTTTCTTTCTTTCTTTCTTTCTTTGTTTTTTTTTTCCTTCTTCTTCTTCTTCTTCTTCTTCTCCTTTTTGAACAGTTGAAGTTGTGCAATGTTTAAAAGCCTTGGGAGACATTTGGCAAAGAAAGAAGAGTTAAGTACTTCTTAGAGCCTGAGGGGCTGCGTTATTGTACAGAGATGGTGCAACAGTAACAGAGCCAGGTGTGAGGAGGGCCTTGTTTGGGTTCCCAGCTGCTGAATAAACAAAGGCCATTTTTTACCATTCTAGTTAATAAACTACACGCACAGAAAAAAAAAGCTATCTAATCCCACATTGGTATCAAACCTTCCATTAACATGGTTATGGGTATAGGCACGCAAGCTGTTTAGGGCCTTTTTTTAACCGTGTTTATGTAATTGTGTATTTAGCCACGAGTTTCCTTTTATTGTGCGTGTTACGCCTTTCTACTTGTCGCGGATTCCTAAGTACAGATTAAGTCTTAAAGTGATTGAAATGAAGGGTTTTTTTTTTTTTCCTGTTGCAGTCAGAACCATGTCTTGATAATATAAGCCTTTTGCGCTAATGCTATTCACGCGAACGCTTCTTTGGCTATTATTCTGGCTCTCTGCAAAATGAAGGGTTATGTGGAATAAATCATCCTAATTAGGTCGACTGATGTGTTTTGTTGGTCATAGGGACTGTGTGAGATGATCAGGCAGGGCTTTCCAGCGCTGAGCCAGCTCACTTCAGGCCCACATATGAGCTGAGAACTTGTGGGGGGGGGGGAGATTGCACTGGGCAAAAGCTTGCAGGTCCTCTTCCATGGGCAGTGGAAAATAGGATGGCGTCTAAAAACAACCGTAGCCTTTCCACACACCACTTATTTCGGGTTGTGCTTTGGCAATATTAAAGTGTTTTGGCCACTGTACAACCGAAGGCCAACGTCCTCGTACGCGGGTTCACCCGACCGTCACAGTACGTCACGGCAGAAAGTCTGAAAAGTAAAAACCGGTGTAGATACAGGAAGCATACCTCTATACATTCCAAGCCATGTGTGAAGTCAGCACCCGCCCTTTTGCATAGCAGTCGCACATGTTGTCACACTGGCCCATCAGGCTTTGGAAACTGAAGCCGCTCAGATTTATTTGAAGTAATACTGTCTATTTTTACTGTCGAGTCTTCTGCTGCTGCCAAAATAGTACTACCCCCTCGTCTGCCCAGCTTCCTTTGCTGTCATGTAACCTGATGCTAATGGGTACTAGGGTAACTAAAGTGCTGAACTGAGGAATCAGCTGCCATTCGGTGGCTGTGTGGGGGAGGCAGGATGGGGATTCTCAATTCAATTTGATGGGTTGCTGGCTGAGCGTCAGGCCATAGGTAATAAGTTTGGAGAGGATAGAAGACTGGGTGGTTCTATTATTAATGAACGTGTTCATCTAAGGAGAAACATAGCGGAACAAGCTCCTTTGCTTGGGACGTTTTTTTTTTTTTCTTTATACACATGCAAACAGCACATCGCTCTAAACGTTAGCCCACGAGCACCGTAGCAGCATAACCGTTTGTTTTCCTCACCGTTCGTCCCGAATATGGAAAGCGAGGAAGGGTTTTTTTTTTCTCTCCCTGAACCACTGCAACACAACCCTTGATTAGTGCCCTCTCTCGTGCTATTGTAACTGAACTCCTTCTCATTGCGGCGACTCAAGCCCTCACAGGAGTGTAGCAAACACGACCTGCACGGCAACCTCGGAAACTGGTTGTACTCACAAGACAAGGCTGTTTGAGTTAAGGTTTCATGGCTGAAACACTGGAATCTGTTTTCCCAGGCTGCTGTGGCAAGGAGGAGGAGGAGCAGAGAGAGAGAGAGAGAGAGAGAGAGAGAGCGAGAGCGAGTGAGTGAGTGTTTGTGGTTGCTGGAAGGCGGCACCGCTTTGACACGAGGTGTTTCTTTCATGTGAATGGACGGGCACAGCTAGACTGTCGGAGCGGTGGCCAGGGGGTTGGGTGGGGAAAGGCGGCCACTCCCTCCACTTGTAGCAGCCTGTTCCATAATGAAGCACTCCTGTCAGGGAGATCATCTGTCTTCAGGCCGGCTTGAAAGCCAAACATTGGAAGGCGCCTGAAAAATGTGCCCGTGTGCTTAAAGCAACACTATCCTAATACAGTCCCAGCAAAGCATGTGTGTTATGTGAAACAGAGCCCTTCTTTGTTCCAACTGTGTGTGGAAACCCCCCCCCGCCCCCCCCCACTTGCTTGCACAAATCATTTGAGCTGAATTTTAAAACTCAGTAGTTGTACTGGTTGATAATGATTATTATGCAGTTTTCTTTTTCATTTGTATAGGTTTACATTTATCTTCTCTACATTATTTACCCGGGGTCACGTTGCGAAAAGAGCATGGGTTTTCCTTGAGTGTTGCCTGTTTCCAGGTCTTTTTTTTATGCTGGTCCGTGAGCTTTTGTTCCTGTTCCAGCTGCGGTTAGCTTTTCTAGAAGCTTCTCTGAGCTGGTGCAAGGGCATTCTTTCTCAGGGATGTAGAGGAGCCTAATCCTCGCCCCGTTCCACTCCGCTCCGTGTCACGCATGATCGAGCAGGCTTGGCCAGAGAGCGAGCTGTATGGGAGACGTCTTAGAGCGGCAGAGAGAGAGAGAGAGAGAGAGTGAGTGAGAGTGGGAGAGGGATGACCTGTCGTAAATTCCGTGGGCTTTCCGCGATGGAAGGGTCAAGGTCAGCTTGGAAGGCAATAGCGGCCTCGTTTAAGTAGAGAGCGGAGTGAATGCTGTACACAGCGGAGACCCGAGAGTGCCAAGTCGTCCTATGATTAATAACTTGTCTGAGAGAATCTTAAATCATGATTCACTCCACTTAGCCCAACCCACCTGCAGAGAGACACAGAGAGAAAGAGAGAGAGAAGCAGGGAGAGCGTTAGTTTGTTCTGGCTCCCAACCTCCTCTTTCTCTGTGTTCTCTTACTTCGTATCCTTTCTGTTTTTTTTTTTTTTTTTCCCTCTCTCTTCACCTCGTCTTACCTTTCGTTGTAAAGGATTTTGTTTTTCTGTATTTTTTTTTTTTTTTTTTTGCTTTTGCTTGAAACGTCCTTAAACGATGTGTGAGGAGCGTACACATAAGGAATGAATATGAGAGTAAGAGGTGTGGTGAGGCCTCAGATCTTCAGGGTATCATTCACCGAGAGGCAGATGTGTTAACACTCACATAATACAAATCAAGTCTGTTTTGTAAACAAAACTGTCACATTCGGCACTGGCTGTGCTTTTAGACTCTTTCTGTGCCTGTTATTTTTTTTTCCCCCCTCCCATTTGGCAAGTGACCTTGAGCTTCAAGTTCATCGCGGTTCACTTAACTGGTCTCAGCAATGTGAAAACTGGTATTCAGAAATGAAAAAAGAAAAAAAAAATCTTTGGCGCGAACATTTTTGCCAAAACAGGTATCCAACAGAATTCAATGCACTGGCAAGTTTTAATAAAAACGACTGCTTTGTTTCCGTAATTGTCGTTGCTTTTAAACGCTGACGTGATGTTCCATGGTAAGCACGCTGATGTCTCTTCTAAACGGCGCTTTTGGTTAGTGCTGATCTCCATAAGATAAGAACCTGTTACGCAACAGACGCAGTCGACGAGTTAGAATAATGTTTCAGTTAACGGAGTGCTGAACATCACTTCCCAAAAACACAAGGCAACATTTGCCATACTCCTCTCTCCTCTATGCTTCTATCGAAAAAGAACATTGTTTTCTTATTTTCATTTCGCTGACTTCGGAATCAGACAGCAGCATCTATCACTGGCTCTTTCTTCCAGCCCAGTTTATGGTAGTCAGTCGAGGCCTTTTGAATGCTCAGCTGCCAGTTTATGGAGGAAAAAGTCTGTTAGACTTAACTTGGCTGCCAACGGAGAGCAGTGCGGATAATGGGAGTTCGCCGTCAGTGAGTGGAAAGCAAAGGCAGTGGCTAAACCGTGTGTTTGAGAGTCAAGTCCCGACATCGTCTCGTTAAATCATGATTAGTAAATGATGGTGATCAAGATAGGGGGGGAGGGGGGGGTGGGCGCTCGCTACGATAACAGTGGTTATTTCCCTTTCCGCAAGTAAGTTGTTTACAACAGTCGCCACAGTTCTACCATAGTACACCTCTGTGTTTGTTCACTTTAGTGTGAATTTCTCTCTCTCTCTCTCTCTCTCGTTCTACTCTCTCTCTGACCTCGGCTCTTTCTCCAGCGCCCTTCTGGACACAGGCAGCCAGTGTGTGGAAGGCCCCATGAATTATGTAGGGCCGTGCAGCTGGGCCTCACTAGAGAGATGAGCTCGCCCGACCGAGCGCCAGTAAATTATTTGTATGTTGCCCCCTTGCCAAGATGACTTCCTCATTCGCATGAGCCACGCTGTAAAAGCCGAAACCCTGGAAAGGTCATGTTAGTTTCCACAGTTTTTCTATCAGTTTGAATTGAATTTAAACAAGTATTTTAAAAAAAATCTCAATTTTTTTAAACAAGACTTCCACAAGCGCCAGTTAAAATCAACGTAGAGAGAAACACTTTACATTTTAAAGTGGTACACACTCAGAAATTGGACACGTGGTGAGGAGGATCATTTCTCCGGCGATGTTTGCAAACCTTTTAATACACGGCCCCGCTACTTCCGTTCGGTATTTTTAAAAAAAAAAACAAACGTCTGGGTTGTTGCGTTCATTATCAAACAATGTATTCATGTGTTTTATGTGTCAAACTGTGATGAAAGCTAAACAAGTCCAACTTGAATGAGGTGAACTTGTGTGGCCAGTTAGTTTACACTGCATTCTTATCTGCCAAGCAAAATAATGGCCACCTTCCTGTGTAGCCCACGCCACTAACAAACTGGCTTTGATCGTGAGGATGTAGGGCACACACTATTTGAAGCTTATAACCTTTTTGAAAAGGTTACATTTACGCTGAAAAATAGTCTCAGCTCAACGTGCCAATAACAAAACAAATGAGGCGGGAAAAAAAAACGGGAGGGTATTTTCCCATGTCGCCATTGCCCTAGATTTCTCCTGCCGATTGTCTAGATACGCTCTGAACTATTTTTAGAACACTTTGTTCGTGGAATTAAAAAAAAAAAAAAAAGAATTAAAACAAACAGAGAGCTTCTTTGTCTACCAGGTTTGTTGAAAATAAGTAAATAAGTAATGGGCTATTCAAACTTACCGTCACATAAACTCATAGCGTTTTTGCATGAAAGAGTTCATTTTTGCATGAAGCAGTTTTCAGTTTTTTTTTTTGTTAAATTCAGAAAACACGAGTGAGGATGTGCAAGCAAGGGGGGGGGGTGAGGGAAATGTAAACGGTAAGAGAACCAAAAATCTCATAAACTTGATGATTAAAAAAAAGCAAAAGACGGTATGTTTGAGTGACGGGATTAGAAGAGAAAGCTCACAGTCGCTCTGAAGCTGAACTGGATATAGCTGCAGAACCAGTGGTTATTTTTGGAGAGGCTGTGCTGCCCCTGGGAGTAACACATCCAGCGTGTCTGCCATTGGTGGAGAGGGAAAGAGAGAGAGAGGGGGAAAGAGAGAGAGAGAGAGACATGAAGGGAGCTAAGACATGCACTGTGACAGTGGCTGCTCTGTTGTGTGTCAGTGCTCACACGCAAAACAAGGCCAAAACAATAAGATTCTCTCTCTCAGCGTCCGTGAAACATACTACAAAATATTTTAGTTTATGTGTGCTCATAGATAAGGTATATAACAATTCTAAACTTCCTATCTTTCTACCTGTTTCATTTTCTCATTTTTGTCTTAGTCTGTCTCTGTGTCTCTCTGTGTCTCTACCCCCCCCCCTTCCCCCCATCTCAGAGAACGTTCTGAAATGGCTTGACAAGTCTGACCTTGCTTGGAAGTAAGATGGCTCTTGAAGCTGTCGCTCGCTATTACTTCAGCTCATGCAACCTCATTCTGGACGTTTCATTTCATCAAAAAAAAAAAAAAGGCTTTTAATGTCACCAAGCATTCTCCCTCTCATTTTCGCCGTCTCTTTCTTTCACAGTTTTCCCCCCTCCCCCCCCTAGCAAAAGCACATCTGCAAATACGCACCCTTGGACATTAGCACCTCCTTTGCTCCAGAAGACCACGTTGACTGCTAGACACTTGCACGTCGGCGAGTTTGAGCGACTTCATTGCGTTGAGGGGCTGTGTGGACAGACGTCCGTTTCCATGTCCTTTGTTTTGCGCGTCGTAAAGGCGACGCAGCGTCAGGATGTTGGCTGCCGTTTTGTCTTTGAGGACTTCCGTACGGCTGCAGTCATACTATTGATCATTGCTCTCTTCTTTTTTTCTTTTTCTTATTTCAATGACTAGTTTTCTGCTTTATCTTAAGCAGCCCCAACCCCCCCCCCCCCCATTAAAAGAAAGTCAAACACACCAGTCTTAAACAATACCATTATTACAGTCTTAATGTCTCACCCAGGGTGTCCAAAGCCAAACAACATTTCTCTCGAGATGTGTGAGGCATATTAGAGAGTTATATAAACACATATTTTCTTAATGGAATGCTCGTAGCGGTCTGCGTCCCAAGGCGGACGTTTTTTCATCGTCGCGCTCAGTGCAAGCTTTTAAATTTGATCAACAATCTGCAGTTGCAACAGATGTTTTATAAAAATTGCTAAAATCCGTTCCTAAAATGGAAACAAGATTCTTCATAGACGGTCGTTAATACTGTATCGCGTAAAAAAAAAGTATCACGAGAAAGCTCTCAGGCATTTCGACAGCAAAATCCAAAATATTTACGCAGTGTTACCAGTGGTTAAGTCAGTGACTTGGTTTTCTGGTTACCCTCCCTGTATTCCGTGCCCTTTGTCAGTTTAATTCGCTGAGGTGCTCTCCATTCCATGGCACAGATGACACTGGAGTCCGGTGTTTGTTTTAACGTGCTGGCTCACTCAACATGCTCAGATTACAGCAGGGCTGAGGTGTCAGAATTATCAGCACTCTGCTGTGTAATCAGAGTGTTTTCTTGTCTCTCTCTCTCTCTCTCTCTCTCTCTCATTCTCTCTCTCTCTCTCTCTCTCTCTGTGACCCGTTAGACAGATGTAGTTGATATGTTTCGTACAGGACTCTACAATGTCGAGCCATAGGGAACCAGATCTCTAAACCGTAAATCCACAGCCACAAAATCAGAATCTCCTTCCCACAATAAGGAGTTTCTTCACCACTGCACAGGAAATGGGCACAGACGATGGATGTGCTCAGAGCACTCTTAAGCAAGCAAAAATGAGGAAAA